>NW_026844341.1:5642498-5834413 GCF_029955315.1 Cylas formicarius | reverse complement strand
TTCGTGCTGAACTGCAGTTTCCCAAAAGTTTTACTTCTGGGAAATGTGAAGCTCTATTATCGTTATTTCCTTATTTTCACAATTTAGTGTGTTAAATAAGAAAACATTTTAACTGAATCTACAGCAGAGTGTAACAATAGACCATTTTTATATACCAATTATTAAAAAGTACTTATTTTTTGCAGGGTGCCAAAAATTTATCATAATCAAATAACAGCTTTAAGTGGCTATAACTTGATTAATTTTATTGGAACACCATATTTTTTTAACTAGCTAATTAAATGTACTTGGTAATGGTGTTACGGTTTTCTATAGCTAACTCTATGTTTTCGCAGAATAAGCACAATTATGGTTTTTGTAAACGTCCGATAATATATATATATATATATATATATATATATATATATATATATATATATATATATATATATATATATATATATATATATATATATATATATATATATATATATATATATATATAATATAGTAGTATAATATAGTAGTTATTAGTAAAAATGAGAAGATTTACTCAAAATAAGAGCATATCGGTATGATTTTTATCCTTGGAGATAGACTGGGGCTTTCAAGACCCGTGGAAGTGTTAGTTTTCAAAACGCCAATACAAGAAAACGTGTTGTTGAAGAGGAAGAAAATGTTACAATAAAAATCAGATATTTAAAAATGTTAGTGAAACTAATAGTTCAACAATTCCTGAAATACACAGAAATCATTTTGACAATTGAATTGAATACTAAAGAAGTGTGTTAAATAAAGTGAGAGAAAATGATAACCGAAATTTTTTGATAAAGTTGTATTTAGTGACGAAATAATGGTATAGAGACACCAATTCCGGTATTATTCTAAATCGGTGGTCCCCGAATGTGCCAAGTCGCATAATCGGGGCATATTCAGTTGACTCCTATTTTTTTGGTATATTATTTTTCGAATTTCTTTTAACATTTTAAACATTAAAAGAACAACAAGCAATTTTTAAATGCGAATCGAAACCAGGTGGACTGGAAGACATTGGTTACGAAATTGGCACCCCAGATCATAAGATTATTTTTATATGTATATGTATTGTAATTTACATTTAGTAAACTTTCATTAGACAGTTTAGTTGTTATAACCTCTATAACAAATTACTTTTCAAGTTGCATCAAATTTTTAAAAGTCTCATACATTATAATTGTTACTACAAATGTTATTGTTTACAGTAGTTTTACAGAAAAACTAGACTTTGATAAACTGTATACGTCTACACATTTATTTGCATCACGGAAGGTTTCTTGCAAATATGAAAAATGAATATTCAGTAAAAAAGTGGAATCCTAATTTAAAAAAAAAAATACTCATACCTTTTTGAGTGAAATCTTCGTTTTTTTTCCCGTCATTCGGCTGTGTGTTTTTAAGGGCATATCCCGTTTTAACATCCAGCAGTAGTCCGCCATCATCGTTAGGCTCCACCTGCCTTGGTATCGTCGTTCCATTTCCTTAATGTCCTGGTGAAACTTTTCTCTCTGTTCTTCGCTAACTGGTCCAAGATTTTCAGGAAAATAGTTCAAGTGGGAAAACAGGAAATTCATTTTCAAACTCATGTTACAACTTAGACGATGAAAGTATTGTAACATATTGTGAACAATACTTTTGTAGTTGTTGTCCTTAGAGTTTCCAAGAAATTTATCAATTGTGCTTCCTTGAATGAAACCAGCCGTTTTTTCGACATTGGCCATTGTGTTGCATAATGTTCTTATCCACGGCCCAACAAAGATCCTTTCTTTGATATTGGCATTAGTTATGGCTGGAAACTTCTCGCACAAATATAATATTAAGTATTTTTGTCTAGGGCTTTAACAAACTGCTATATCAAGCCAAGTCTGATATGCAGAGGAGGCAGTAAAACTTTTGGGGCCAACTAGTCTTAATACATTTTTGCTACCGGGTGTAAGGCTTGTTCTAGACGGCCATTCTATTTGAGTCTTGCCTGACTATCCCACTTACAAATAAGGCTTGGAAATTTTGTATAACCCTCCTGTTGTCCTGGAAGCAAGCACTTTAAGGTCACTACAAAGCATCTACTGATGTTCTTGGTAGTTTATTTTCTTCCTAAATTTTCACACGTCTCTCTTAAATGTACCGAATGTGCAACGGAATCCGAGGTCATATCCTTACCATTGTGCAAAAACGCCTTTTAAATTACGCGTACTTGAGTCAATAATACCCAAGCGCCATTCTTCTTTTACATACGGCACATTTCCTAATTTTGAAACTAAGTCAGGAATATTGTTAGAATACTCTAGCGGTTCTTCCTGAGAAAAATATTGACATTTATCTTTTTCGAGATCCCGGTTAAAGCTTGATGCTATGACAGGTGCCAGAAAATGATTGTCATGAAGGTGCAAATCTCCAATTAAACACCTTGGGATCTCTCAAATCTGGTGAGAAATCATTCTGACGATATGACGTTTTCTAGTTCATTTGGGGCGGTAGGGATCGGTACATCTGATCTATGAGGAACTGGTCGAATAGCAGAGTCAAGATAACACGAACAAAAATAACAATCATCATTGTGATCCCTAGGCTCTTGACATACCATAGGAACAACAAAGCTTAAGCCATTCTTCTCACCTTTTTTCCAGTTTCTTAATGTTTCAACCCTAACGGAACAAACAGCATGAAGAGCCCAGGACTTGTCTTGGTCGCCAATTTTTACACCAAAATAAATGTGGTATACATTTTTCACAAAATAAGTTATAGTTTGCCTTTCCTTTACTATGACATAACTACCACAGATATAACAAAAGATATTTAGATTGTTCACACAATGTCTGCCAACTTTGTTGCTGTGCAGAGGAATTTAATATTATCCAGTGTTACCAAATCACATTTAATTTTTTTAAATTCAATTCATTTAATCGTGCCTGTCTTGGAACAAACATGTTCATGTCATGTATATATATATATATATATATATATATATATATATATATATATATATATATATATATATATATATATATATATTAATATACAAACATCTTACAAATAAGGAAATCTTTTTACTTACATTTTTAATACAAAATAATTTTTGCCCACATTTCATTTTATTTAATTTTTTTAAATATAATTAAATATAAATTTATAATATATAATAATAATAAACTCAAAAATAAGTATTTAAAACTTCATTAGTACCAAAAAATTTTTATTTCAATTTTAATTTTCTTTTACCAAAACAAATTAATTATATATAAAAACATTATATTCAACAGTTTAGTCACGAGCGGAGCGCAGCGGAGCGAGTGTCTAAAAAAACATAACAAACATCTTACGAATAAGGAAATCTTTTTACTTACATTTTTAACATAAAATAATTTTTGCCACATTTCATTTTATTTATTTTTTTTAAATATAAATTAATAACATATAATAATAATAAACTCAAAAATATGTATTTAAAATTTCATTAGTACCCAAAAATTTTTATTTAAATTTTAATTTTCTTTTACCAAAACAAATTAATTATATATAAAAATATTATATTCAACAGTTTAGTCACGAGCGGAGCGAGTGTCTAAAAACACATACCAAACATCTTACGAATAAGGAAATCTTTTTACTTACATTTTTAATACAAAATAATTTTTGCCACATTTCATTTTATTTAAATAAATAAAATTAAATTTTTAAGATATAAACCGCTATAAAAAAACTGACGTGATAGAGTAAAAATATGGCGGTTTTTGGAAAACGGGCCCCCAAAAATATGCAAATAAGCAAAGAGCTTTCACACATCAAAACAACTCTAGACCTGTGTTACCTATTATTTCTAAATAAAAACACCAAAAACTATAGTTTATATATATGTACTATAGTCATTTTCATTCTTACCCCTTCAAACCCATTTCTTCGTCCAAATCGGGTAAGACAAAGAAAACGATTTTCAAGGAATGAATTTCTCCAGCCTAGGTAAGACAAGGAACACATACATAAAAAGATTGGTTTGTTCGTTGCATTGAATTGATAACTAGATTCAAAGCTTTTTTTCGCGACGAGCTTTAAATCTCGCTGACATTACTTTAGCAAATTAGAAACCGAAAGTGGACGTGTGCCATGCCCGCCGCAATAAACTCGTAACTATCATACAGCACGTTCGGCAAAAACGAAATCAGGTACTCCAGGCGGCGGTCTGAGTGAGTCGTTAACCCGTACAAGCAGTTATCGAATTAATTTATTTACTCTCCTTTCATTTTTTTGCAAATTCGTGAGTAGATCGTTCACAAGACACCACTGTCATACAGCGCCATTTTAATTGACGGCGAGCTTTCTTTTAACTTAATGTTAATATGGACTTTATCCATTTCCTCTTTTTTCAGCTTTGAATCGTCAATCTTCAGTATGGTTTGATAACGATTGCATTCGTTCATTTATTCGGTAATTATTTATTGTCAATTAGTAAGTTTGATTGGCAAATCAAAAGTATTTTTAAAATATCCAAAATTAAGGATTCAGGACTAGGGATGAATATTCGACGTTTCACAATCCTTTGCTTGCCTTTTCCACTATGAGCTGAAGTACACTGGCCAGTTGTTTTTCCAGCTTGCATGCTTGTGAGTTAAAGGCGCTTACGATTGGACGCAGGGGAACCCCGTCCTTATGTATCTTTGGGAGCCCGTAGAATTTAGGACAACGACTCGATTTTTCCCTTTTTTGTATCCTCGTTTATTGATAAATCGAGAATTGTGGAATTAGTTGTTTTTTCCAAATATGTCGTGGGGTCTCTGGCGACTAGTTTGTAGATTGGGTCGTTCAAAATATCCTCCAACTTCAAGGCTTGCATTTCCTCTCTGCTTAAGTTTGGTTGAAGTGGTTTTGACTGTCTTGAAACTCGGGCGACATCTTGCCTAATTAACTCTTCATCTTGTTCGTCTATGGTGGAAAGACTTGCTTCTACGTTGGAAACGATTTCTTCGACGGGTAAACTCTTTTTGGAGCTATTGCATAGTTAAATCCTTTATTCGGTACGTTGACTTCTGTATCGGAAAGATGGTATGCTGAAATATTATGAACTGTAAGGCTTCGGTTTGTATTTGACACTTCCTGATTTCTTTGAATTGGACTCAAGGATTTCTAATTTCTTCCACAGTTTTTTTGACGTGATATCTTTGTCTTTCTCGGGGCGGCATGATGTTAATAATTCTATGCGGTTTCACAGCAACTGATGGATCTCGTTGCTCAGTTTCAGGTGGAGTCTGAAAAGTTGTCGCTCACTCTCACTAATTTCGTACCGGGTCCGGCTGATCTGGTCTTGAAGCAGGGCCTTGCTAGCTTTGTCCAGGATAGCTTGTGTCTTTCTGGTGCGTGTGTGATAAGACAACCTTGTAAACGTTGGCAGCAAGTTCTTGTTGCGGCAATTTATGAGAAAATTAAAGTTGCATAGCGAAATAACCTTTTTTTGTCTTAGTTTTTCATAAAACTTGATGGCTGTAAAGGTGTCGTCCCCGTAAAGGTGTATAATATTTTCACGGATAGAAAAATGTGATGACAATATATTTCGGGATATTATCCGTTCGTTTGTTGAACTCCGACTGAAACCCTGCAGACGTTTCGCCAAGATCTCACTTGGCATCTTCAATGCTCGCGCTCCGAAAACACTTCGAACACTGGGTTTTCGAAGCGCGAGCATTGAAGATGCCAAGTGAGATCTTGGCGAAACGTCTGCAGGATTTCAGTCGGAGTTCAACAAGTCAACGGATGATATCCCGGAATATTTTCTCAAACATATATATCTTCAACATATATGTTTTCAACATATATATTTGAAATAAATATATCAACATATTTATTTGAAATAAAACCTGTAGGTGTGTATCAAAATATAACCTGTATACAAATTGTATGGATCTATAATTTTTATTATGTATAAATTAATGTGATATACAAGGTGTTTTCTAATTGAACGTTAATAATGTAGTGTAATAATTTAAAAAGAAAACGTCATATGAACATATGCCCTAACCGTTTTCACTTTTGAGATACAGGGTGGTAAAGTTTTCAAAAATAAAATAAATTTTTTAAATATCTGTAATACACTTTAGATATTTTAAAGAAATTTGGCACACAGGTATTATATATCAAGATGCATTATTTAGTGATCCACAATGTTTTTAAAATACACCAGTGGCGGGCGTACAGAATTTCGCATCAATAGTTTGGCAGACATTGATTATTTTCATTTCTAAAGAAATGTAATTTCTTGATTTTTTTCAATCCGATGTACGCTTAAAAAATAAAAACCTTTTTTAGCATAGTTATAACAATACCGTTAATACAACTGCATGCAGAGAATTATTATCATTATTATTTCTTTTGTGCATTGTTCCTAGTTTGAGCAAGAACTACTATTTACAGATGACGGTAGCTTTTCCAGAAGTCCAATCAGAAATGTCCTCCAATTGTTGCAACTTACAAATGGCCGCGCCTGCTCATTTTGGTGCTGCAGTAAGAGCATATTGAAATCACACATTTAATAAACGATGGGTAGCGCGGTGGACCTCAACTATGGCCCCTAGATCCCCAGATTAAGATAGTTTGGACTTTGTTTAAGGGGGCATCTTAATAGTCTGGTTTATGGCACTCCAGTTAATACAGTAGAAGAGCTAAAGGACGATATAAGAGCTCTTGCGATTTAATCAGAAACACTGGAAACGAGCTGGAGCATGTATCGTTCAAGATGGAGGAGACTTTCAACAGCTTATGTACTTTGTAAGTTATACTTTTTTTCAAAAACGTTGTTATTAATTTATTAACAGACAATTTTGTTAAAAATTATTAATATTAGGTAGTTTGTTTTTAATTAGAATCATTTATTGTTTCTCTTGCTGTTAGGTTGTTACGTTATTTCATTAAAACTGTGAAAGTAAAAAGAACGGTCTTCTAATATATTTTTTTCTGAAGAACACTAGTTGGTAACCAAAAACTAGATATTTTTTTCATAAAAAAAGTTCTCTATTTAACCAGTGCAGTGGCGACCTAATTAACCAAAATATTATTTGTTCATAGACAGTCAGCGGCACGCCACTGATTTCCTTAAAAAAAATTGAAGCAGATTTGATCTCTTAATATTTTTTTAGTCCGTGTCACTTAAAATTAAAAACTAATTTCTTTGCAGGCCGTCATATTAACGATATTGTTATGACCATGAGGAGAAGAGGTTTTTTAAGGAAAAACCGCATATCGGATTGGAAAAAATATTTTATTTTTGAAGACTTTACCACCCTATATCTGAAAAATTAAGACGTTTAGGACATATGTTCATATGAAGTTTTCTTTTTAAAATGGATTATTGACATTCAATTAGATAACACCCTGCTGATTTCGTGTAAATTATTGATTATGTATTGCGGCATTGTCGAATATGGTGTGTCAATGCCCAGTCGTTAATGAAAATATGAATTGTTAAACATAACACTGTGAAACTTCTAAAGGTAAATGCGAAAGCGATGTAAAGTTCAACAGAAGTCGTGCTAAAAAGCTAATGCTGCGACCTTGTGATGGCTCTGCCCGCCCGCGCGAGAACACACAAATCCAATAACAGAAGTCTGAAAAAGCGATAGCGTTTTTGTTGTCACGCTTGAACGAGTGCGATGGCGTTAATGACATACCAGGCAAGCTCTGCGAAAAAGTGAAGGCGACTGGTCAATTAGGTACGTGACATATTATCAAATAACCAAATTAATATCAAATAACTTGTTAATCGCTTTTTCGTATCTCTAATTGTTTCTACTGGGAACTTTGATGGTTTCATACCAGTGCCGGTTGAATAATTATATTTGTTAATGCGAATAACCCCATTTTTAACAATCCTCTCTCTTATCAATCGCAACAATTTTTCGTTCGAGCTATATATATCCCTAAAGCACCATTAGAGACAGCCATATTTATTTTATATTATTTCTAACTCTATAGTGACAAATTTTGTAAATTTCAGATAATTTCGGCACTGCCTAACAATATATTTGCATCGCAATTTGCTGTGTTCTTGATTCACTGTTTACCAGTAAAAGGGATAATCAAGGATCATTGTGACAACCACCCGACAGCGTCTCGTTGTTAATGTTAAGTAAGCTATTGTAAGGTAAAAGACGGCCAGCTTTTGAGAAAACCAAATAACCAAACCAAAATTTTATTGTAAGTTAGTTTTGGTAAAAACCGCTACTGGGCTACTACCACCACGTACTTCATTGTATTATGAACAATGTGAACAATTTCCAAGCGGATAGAAACATTAGTTCCAATAGAAAAGTGTTATTATCAAAACCATGTTTTTGGTAGATTTTTGTTGATGTATTGTTTTACAAAAACTTAACCAAAATCTAATGGTCCCAGAAAAAGTATAGTTTTCATACAATCGTCTACTTAGCGCTCCGCTCGTATCTAGATAATCTCGTGATTAAAGTGTCGTTTAAAAAACTTGTTGCATAATGTACAATAGTAAAATTGATCGCCGGGTTGTAAGTCAAATTTGAACAAAATTTTAAACACTTTGGTTCAAAATGCCTTTGGAACTTTGTACCCAATAATATGGGTCCCTTATATTTAAAGTTAAACGTATAATGGAGGGCCATTTCTTTCTGTTACAGTTTAAGTTGAGACATTAAGTTAAGTAAGTAATGGCAAGAAAGACAAATGTTGGAGATATCCAGATAAGAAAACTTTAAAGAAAAATGAAATTGTCGAGACTCAAATGACAATTGTACAGGGTAGTATCTGCATCTTTCAGTAGTCTACAACTCAGCAATTAGGCCTCAGCGAGACAACTGTGCTTTCCCATGCTTCTCGCTAGATTACACTGGGAATAGATATGATTCACCAAGCAAGGCCTAAACGAGAACTTAGGACGTTTGCGCAGAGGAGTCGCTAGTACTGTTAAGTAAGCAATGACTCGTAACAATACTTCTGCCCATGCGTAGCTTCTTCTTGGACATAGTCAGTTAGTGGCTGTTTCGTTTGGATAGCTTCATATCTTCACAGGTAGCCAACAGTTTTCCCAGTTTTCCCAATTTGTTTCCGAGAATTTTTCTTTATGAGCCTTTTAATGAGGAAGGCCCTGGTCCTATAAAGTTTAGGCCACCTGTCCTTCTGCCCAGGAAGTCGGCTTCATAATTTCCTCTGACTGCAATAGATCATTACAGACTGGTCGTAATTGGTACTGTTACAAGGAAAACCTATTTCTAAAATCGCACCAGTCAATACCAATCGAGATATTTTACCTTTTTGCAAGTTATTATTTTTTTTATTTATAAAAATTTCTGATTTAGACAGAGTGCCGACTTGAGATTTTTTTTTATATTTTTCCATTTTCCTACACTGAAAATGTCTTGTTTTGTACGGCAGATGAGTTCTATTCAATCACGTACGGTTGTTAGTAATTGTCATAAAAAATAAGATATACGGTATTTTTCGTTTTTTGTTTAAGTAGGCCGTGCATATGACAATTTAATAATTATTGTGTATCAAAGGCAATAAAATCTTTTTTTACTAGAAATGGTCGGATCATTGTTTAGGTGCCCATGACATGACAAATACTACAAAACGTTATAAATCAAAATCAATATTACATCAAAAACCCTTTCGATTTTAAAGAAAAGATAAAAATGTCAGAATACCTGAAAACTATGTTTTGATCTCGTTAGATGTCATTTCTCTATACACAAATATTCCCATCCCTTTAGCTAAAGATATAATAAAGAAAAAATGGCCAAAAATTAAACATTTCACAGATATTCCGTTAAATCACTTTCTTGAAGCTGTAGAATTAACATTAACATCAACCTATTTCTTATTCAATGACAAATATTACAAGCAGGTCGATGGTTGTGCAATGGGAGCATCGATTTCCAGTGTTATTGCACAGTTAGTAATGGAAGATTTGGAAGAATCCGTACTAAAAAATATAAATCTTCATATCCCCCTATTTTATCGTTATGTCGATGACTGCGTAAGTGCTGTCCCAAAAACTGAAATCCATAATATTCTAGAGAATTTTAATTCATACAACGACAAACTTCAATTTTTAATAGAGATCGAAAAAAATAACGTCATTAACTTTCTAGACCTGACTCTATACCATAGCAAAGACCAGATCAAAACCAAATGGTACACCAAAGATACTTGGTCATCTAGGTATGTAAGTTTCAACTCCCAACATCCCATCACTCAAAAAAAATCCGTAATAATAGGTTTAGCCGACCGAGCTATTAAACTGTCCGATCCTGAGTACAGACAGCAAGCTATTAAAAAAGCAAAACAAGCCCTAAAATTAAACTGTTATCTGGATGTATTAATAAATAAAATTTTCAATAAACGGATACATAAATTTTACAATCAAAATGCTGGTAACAAATCCGAGAAGAAAAATACTCAAAAACAATATCTCCCATTACCGTACGTTCCAGGGCTATCGGAAAATTTGTGCAATGTGTTCAAACAACACGACATTACTGTGGCACACAAAGGTTATAACCTATTAGAACAAAACTTTAGTAAATTAAAATAAAAAATCCCTGACGAGAAAAAAAGCCACGTGGTGTACCAAATACCGTGCCAAAATTGTAACGGTGTCTACATCGGACAAACTAGTCAATACTTAAAAAGTCGCTTAAACGGCCATAAATATGACAAAAAAAATAACACTGCTCTTTCGAGCCATTCCAGGGAGAATCAGCACTCGTTTGACTTTCAAAGTGTGAAAATTTTACGCTCAGAAAGGCACACAAAAAGACGGGAATTTTATGAAATGATTGAGATCCAAAAAAATCCAAACGCCATAAACCCTAAGACTGACACAAAAAATCTCAGCAAAATTTATCACAACTTAATTAAATAAAGAGACACATTAACCCGTGAATCTCACACAAACAAAAAAAAAAAGCTTTAGAAAAAAAAAAAAACTCCGTTGTCCTACTGTGAAGAAACGTACATCCGGGCTTCGCATTATTGTTTTGGTTCGTCGTCTTATCAATGTGGCTTGTCGATTTACATATTCCATATGTCTGTTGTGAATGTTGTAAAACTGTAAATTACCAAACAACTATATAGTGAACCGTTGATTTTTGGCTTAAGGTATGTATGTAATCGTAATATAAAAAATTATGTATGTTTAATTGTTGTGCATCTATTTTTATACAATTTTTAATCACTTTGTTTGTTCTATTGACTTGCACTAGTAATTTTTAATCATTTCAATGCTGACTCCTATACAAATTTTTATCTATGTTTTAATTATGACCAGGAAAACAATGCTATAAATAATTTTATTTAAAAACACATTTTTGTAGGTTAAAATTAAATGTCTGAAGAAGGTCTTGAAGGCCGAAACGTCACAAAAAATAAAATGTTTCACAAGTAACGGAAACTTATTTTAATTTCACTAAAAAAGGACCAAAAAAAAACCCAAGAACCATTTCTTAAGTATATATATATATATATATATATATATATATATATATATATATATATATATATATATATATATATATATATATATATATATATATATATATATATATATATATATATATATATATATATATATATACGTATTGATACACGGATGGAAAAATGTGATGACACTATACTTCGGGATACCAGCTAATACCAGAAGAAAACCTGACAGCTATGTATTATCTAAGGTAAATCTTTATTGATTTCTTAGGTAGCAAGTAATTTTCCGAATGGCTGGGACATACTGACTCAGTTCAATCAGAACATAAACAGTTGATTGTAACTTGAGATCGATATTCCTAATCACAAGCTGCTGTATGGGCTGTTCAAAAACAATTTCAAATTTTTACGCTACAATCTCCGATAATGAATGCCCAAGGAAATTGCATGCATTCAATCAAAAATTTCGCTGAGTAGACCACGATAATTAAAACATTGCAAGCGTTTTTGAACTACCGGTGAACAGTTTCTTGTATTTCTTGTAGAAAAAAAAATCTGCCCAGACCATATAAAATCCAAGCCCGCTCCACCAAAGGTTCAGTTTGGCCTCCCTACCGTCCCGACCCGCACCGTATGCAAAATTTCCGATAAATTCAACAGAATAAACCGCAGGGAGTGCGTAGCCGCTCGCGCAAGATTGGTAACGAAGTGATCCCGCGTATGAAACGAACGCTCCACCGAAAGAGCTTTATACTTTCACTTGTTTTACCGAAGTTATTTAAAACAGGGGGGTGCGTCTGATAATCTCTTAGTGTCACTTTTTGAGTGTCATTGTGAACACTGGCTGATAAGGAGGTTCGGTGCTAGTTTTTTGTAAGAAGTTCTGCAATTTTGGGGGGCGGGTTCTGGACTTTCGCTTTGGTTAAAATTCGGTAAGTAGTTGAACTTGAACTGAACTCAATCGAATTTTCTAAATATCATTAAAAAAAAACAATCAACCAAAATATAATTTTTTCAACATTTTGAATTTTTTTTATTAAAAACAATATTTTTAAATCATTTCTGAAATGCTAGATAATTTGAGCAATCATATATTTGTTTTGTGGGAATGGAATCAAATGAAATGGGATACAAAATTAATTCATTAAAAACTTCCCAGTGTAATGTTTTTTAAAGATCGGTTCGGCAGTAACAGGATTTTTTTAAAATGATTGTACCAATTGCAAGACAATTAAAAATATATTTCGCGTTTTTGCTAATAATAAGTCCCACTTAAAAACATAATTGTTAATTCTTTGATATACAACTGTGGCTGCTCGAATTTTCAATTAAATTTTGGTTTTTGTCATAATATTATTCTACCCTTATTTATAAGTCGTTCAACAAACAAATTAAATTAATTTTTATTGGACTAAAACGTTGGCTAAGGATGGACATTGCTAGTTCCAAACTTAAAATAAAGTAACAAGTCGGTTGAATTTTTTGAACGGAAATTTGGTTTCTATTTTTGACTCAAATTTCTGGATATCTGGTCGACATCTAGAAGAATTGTCCATGTAATAATTAGCATGCAAAACTATTTTTTTAAATGAAACTAAATACCAATTTAACGGAAATTTTCCCAATTACTTGCGGATCCAATTCTAATTAAATGGTGTGACGAAATTATTTCCTTTTTGCATATAATGCCTGGTTACGTTGCCATATCGGTTGCCACAGTGTTATTTTCCCACATAAGTTACAGGAAACTGTATTCGAATATCCGTATGAGCGGAAAAGTCTATTATTCGCAAGAAATAATGGCTATTTAAAATACAAACATAGGAACTTCATAACAAAAATTTTTTTCATTTGCCATGATTCCAGAGTTTAAAGTGGGTTGGTAACGTATTAATCAATAAATGCCTAGAACGAATCAAGATTAAAGTAATAGTAAAATAAGAATTACACGTTTATTAATTCAACATTTATATGGAAATAATGATGACCCAAAATTAAAACATTATGTAATAATTCTAAATAAATCTATCAATCAATTATACACTAATGCATGTAATAATTAATAACATTTTGTGAGCCCATATTTTAATTTGTAATAGGTCATTTAATAGTTATTAATTAATACTACCCGGATAACAGACCAGCATTTGGCGTTAGTTGAAAACATATGTTGCTGCATTAATTGAGAAAATCATATCAAATATGCAAGTTCGATGGCCATAATGAAGATGAAAAAACAACTCATTAGCCTTTAGTGGTTATTTTAAACTAGCGAAGAGGTAAAGCTTTTGAGACTTTTTAAAAAAAGGTTTTACCAATAATTCGCTCGCGTTAAATATATATTCTATGTTATACTTATATTGCAAATTTGCAAATCGCTTTTATGGGTCGCATATCGAAATTATTGCTTAACATGTATGTACATTAGACCGCAATTAACTGTAATGCGGTTGCCCAAAAAATAGCTTTCTTGCAACACAACAAATCCAAGTACAAAAATACGAAAGAATTTCGCGTCATTTTTTAATGGGACCGTGGTGCAACCCATATGGTAACTACTACCGGCATTGTCTCTCAATTTATTGACTCGTAACAGCTGGCGCATACGAAAAGTAAATTTATAGCCATACCAAACAAATATGACGCGAATGGTTTCCCGATCTTTAATCAGGAAGAATATGCTTGTAATCATTCATATCGAGTGCAATTAAATACACATTTCTGGAACATATTCCAAAGTGTTACAATAACTGATGAGGAACATCAATAGATTTGGGTTCCAGCATTATTATTGTAATATATGTAGTAATAATATCACTACCCTGCTATTCTTTGAAAGCAAGCCTTTTTTTCTGTTGTTGACATGTTACATATTTGTTGTTGTTAATTATTCCAATTGGTGTACAGTGTGCACATGAAACTGGTATCTAGATTTTTATTGCTAGCTGGGAGTAATCCCCCGGTTGGTTGAGAAAGGTCATTGTGCTTTAATTTTGTTTCTCTTTGCAATTTTTTTACGGTACGCTAATTTACTATTATTGATATTATTAAGAAATGAGGTTTTTAGTATCAGTGCGTGCTTGTGACGTCATAAAATGATTAGAGCGGTGTTGGAAATTTTGATATTTTTCGGAAAACTGCACACATAATTTCAAGGTTTTTCCGGGGAATCAAATATATCCGGGGAATTTTGTGTTGTTTCCAAAAAGTGAATTTCAATGTACATATTTTTTTAGTGACTCACCCATAAAAAAAACATAAATAATCAATCTGTTCGTCAAATTGAAAATATTATATTATATTCGAATTACCAGATGTAATGTTTACCTACTGCAATTGGCAGCGGTATCGTATAATTTATAACTAGCTGGTACGATAAAATGACCCTGCATTGAAATTGCAATAATATTTCACGTTCCGACCAAGCATTCACTATTGAATGGAACGCTGCAATAGAAGACACTAGAAGCTAGGCCATACCATGGGATAAGTAATAGGCATCAGTTTGGTCTATTTAGGTAATACCTTGATACTAAGTGATATCTAACCATTCAGCAGTACGACACGTACTACGTAGTTAGTTGCGTGAAAGAAATGCAACACAATCCGGCGTGACAGTGTTCGACCATTAGCAGTTGGCACGTTCGTGACACGCCTATGAACATTTTGTTTCTCAAGGTCATTTACTTGCCATTTTTATGCTCCGGTTTTGCGGTTTTTCCGTACGTGTGGCACCCCCATCGAAAGTTTTGTTATAATAAAACCTAAAAAATAAATTGATGTCTTCATACATCTGATGTTCAAACAACTATTGCCATCTGTTAATGAAACTTTAAAATATTATCATCCGAATATATTTCAAAAATATGGATGTATTTATTTTTAATAAACGTTTAAATAATACTGTCATTTACTTCTCGATTTCTTGTTCTTATAACACATAACCTTGATATAAAAATATTTAAACTAAAAGCAGTATTTAAAAATATATTCAAATATCTTATATTTTGCTTTCTTACTTTTGAGTGAATAGTTTAAAGAATTTTGGAATTTGTGATATTGGAAGGACGAAAAAACGAAAGAGCTTCACTCTATTAATTGCTTTGATGGGACAATTCCCAAATTGCATGTAATATAAGAACGCTAGTTTAATTATTAAATTTTAACAAATAACCTTGAACACTCCGAGTTTAATTAGGTTAACTAATTAAGCTGCTGCAAGCAAGTGATTTTTGGAATGTCAATAAAAATTTCGTAACCTCACTTATAGGACATACATACAAATTTATATAAACATATTATTATATATAATTAACTTAAATATAAGTCAACTGACTGCTAGATATCAGATTGCTGAGGTAAATTAAAAAAAAATACCGATAGGTTCCTAAAGATATCAAACTAAAACTAAGATAATTAAATTTAATGTTTTCCGTCAATTACACAAAATTTAAAATTGTTAATTTATTTGTAAAATTGTAAAATATAACAAAATGCTTACTTCTCGTGCACTAAATTAATGTTCACAATTATGTGAATAATATATTACATTATCGTTTAAATTTGATGAAGCGATCAGCAAATATGAATGACATTGATGACATTTCTATAAATAAAGATTATACTTTTAAATGCTTAGAAGTGAATATTGTCAACCTATGTTTAACACTTTAAATCATGTTTATCGATTTTAAATATCGCTGCTATTGCTAAAACAGACGATCTGTATAAATATAATGAGAAGAGTCCGTCATTCATCGATCTCTGCATTGAGCTTTTTCGCAAAGAACTATTTTCTAACGTTTTAATTACGATAAACAAACGCGTAATGCATAAAACATGCCAACATTCACCGCAATACATTTTTCATTATTTGGTTAATGCGAGGTTTTGTTTTTTTTTATCGATTTTATCGCTCAGCTTTTAATTTCAATTAATTTACATTGGCGATTTAACCAGTTCGCTTCACCGGCGGTAGCAATTACAGCATTTATCGTGGCATTAACCTATAGCTGAATGAAATTTCTCTACTCCGTTTAGAAATTATGCAGGACCAAAACCTTTTATTTACTAATTAGAAATAAGAAAGCAGTTCATCCCTCTCTTATAAGGTATTCCATACTAATGTGCATATCCTAATTAATAAAACGATATTTGAACAGCTTAAAAGTAATAATTATTAGTAATGGCAGTGAGAATTTGCATATACAGTGTATTTCAAAAGAAATGCTAAAAATGTAAGAGGGTGATTTTTTTAAAAATAAAGATTCAAAAGCCAACCATCAGGATGATAACGCGCGACAAATATGGCAGAAAAATAACTTTTTGTTTTTTATCTTAAAAGAAGTATTTTGCACATTTTTTATTTTTTTTAAATGAGTGGAAGGAATTGAATTTATCCATTCATATCATACTTGCAACGACCAGGTTTTTCTATGTACTATACTTCTTGGCCTGGCTGTCATGCTGGCTATTATGTTGACGATTTGTGTCTTGTTTACCGCTGCTCGGAACAATTCCACAGAGGACTGACCATACCACTGACTTAACTTTGTCAACCAGGATGTCTTTTTTCGTCCGGGGCCTCTTCTGCTGTTTATCTTTCCTTTCATGATTACATGTAGCAGTCCATAATTTTCGGGGTCTCGCATGATGTTTCCAAAATATTGTAGCTTACGCGTTTGATAGCCACACTTATTTTTGGTTCTTTATTCGTTCTGACTAGAATGTTCCAATACAGGTTTACAATTATTTGTATCCTTGTCGTCTGGTCTCGTTGTTTTGAGTATTGCCAGCAGTTTTTCATACTGAACTCTATCAAACGTCTTTTCAAAATCAATGGCACATTCGTACACATTGCAGTTAAAATCACAACATACAATGTCTTGTACTTCTCCTCCTTTCGATGTCTATATTTTCGTTTCTGATCCATGAGGTCTGGGATATCGTTAGTCATCCAACTTTTTCTTGTATGGGTTCTTTCTTCGAGTAATTTGGAGTCTTGCACTTGTAACAACGCATCCTTAGTCTTGCTCCGCATTTCTTCAATGTTGGTTTATCTATAGCACTTACTATGAAACTGATTTTTTGGCTCAGGTGTCTTGTGTTTTTATTTGAGTTATCAATCAATCATAGATCAATTAAGTTAACCTGAAGAAAACCACAGTCGTTCCATCTACCAATAGGAGAATCCTCACAGGACTGAAACCGCCGGTGGTAGATGGAACAAGGCTACACTTCGCCAGGGAGATAAAATATTTAGGAGTCATAATTGACCAAAAACTTACCTGGAGAGCGCACATTCAAAAAATCACGCTTAGGGCAACAATTGCACAAAGTAGATGCAGAAGGATGTGTGGAAAGAACTGGGGCTTAAACCCAAAAATGACACTTTGGTTGTATCTAACAGTAGTGAGACCAATGTTAGCGTATGGGGCGATTGTCTGGTGGACAAGAACCATGCAGGGGGAGGCGATAAGGCGGCTGAGTAGCGTGCAAAGATTAGCGAGTCTGTGCGCTACGGGGGCCATGAGCACAACGCTCACTGCAGCGCTGGAGGTCCTATTGAACATCCCACCAATACAGATCTATATACAAGGGGAAACAAGATCCACAGTATATAAATTACTGCAAGGCCAGTCCCCGATAATTGGTAGACATAGCACGAAACATAACAAGCTTTACTTGGAGGTAAGGGCGGACAATGTCCTAGGGCTGCCTACGGACAGCACAACACCTAAGTATTGCTTCGTTAACCACTACAGGACTCAAATCCTAGCCAGAGAAGACTGGAAAAACGGGCCACCAATCAAGGCAGAAATAACCTGGTATGCTGATGGCTCAAAAACTCAAGAAGGAGTAGGAGCCGGAATATACGAACCCAGAACGAAAAGGAAAATCTCTATTCTAATGGGTAAGCTAGCAACAGTATTCCAAGCAGAGATCACCGCACTAGAACACTGTGCAAGAGAAATAAAAGCGAGGAAGATCCGTAACAAATCAATTGCAATTTACACCGATAGTCAAGCGGCTATAAAGGCCTTGCAATCTAATAAAATAACATCCAAGTTAGTTCGGGACTACCATAAGGCATTAAACGAGATAGCAAGCCAGAAAAAAGTTACTCTATCATGGGTACCGGGGAACGGAGGACATAAAGGTAATGAAGGCGCAGACGACGCAGGCCGCGAAGGGTCGTCAATGCGCCTGATTGGACCAGAACCATTCCTAAGGGGCCCATCGGCCAATTTTACAGCGGACCTACTAATCTACAATAGGAAAGCCGTTACAATAATGGTAGGTCTGCTGACGGGCCACTGTAGGCTTAAGAGACATCTAAGCCTGATGGAAGTATAAGAAAACACAGAATGTAGATTCTGTCAGGAACAGGAGGAAACAGCCGCACACTTACTGTGTTACTGCGAAGGCCTAGAGAGAGTCCGTTTCCATCTGCTGAGCGATACCAAACCAGAGGCAGAGAGCTATACGAGGGAGCCATTATCGAAGTTGTGGAGTCTGGTTAGAGAGACGAACCTGCATAAAGCTCTATAGCTATGGAGAGAATCACAATAGATCCTCTTGGTCGCGGTGAATGACAGGCTGACTGCTAGCTCTCCCAACTGTTAATCTTAATCTTAATCTTAGATCAATTAATGTTTATTAATAAATTATTTTTAAAATGTAATTGTAATTTTGCAATGCTTTACATTTTTCCAAGACCTGGGGTCCGTTTTTCCTAAACTTTACTTTAGAAGAATGCATATGGTCTACAGTCCTCTCAACTAATTTTAAAAAAATATTCAGAAAGTGGGTTTTTATAATAGTAATACTTAGGTAATATTTTATTGTCCTATCAATGTTTTAGATAAAAAACCAAAAACTGTATTTTTTCGCCATATTTGTAGTGCGATATCTTCCTAATGGTTGGCCCAATGTTCATATAACAAAGTACCCTTTATTTTAAACAAAAATCACCTTTTTAAGTATATACGAGGGCAGCACCAAAATTTCCTGGCCTGAATATGAAAGAAACAAAGTAGAGTAATATTTTTTTATTATTTTCCAATATAAACCCCCTTAACTTCAATACACTTATTACATCTCTTTATTAACAACTCAATCCCTTTAAAAAAATATTCTTTTGGTTTGACTGCAAAATGAGCTAAAACAGCCTATTTTAACTAACTTCGTCGTTAAACCGCTGTCCACGTGAGTCCTTTTTCAAATATCCAAACAAATAATAGTCGCTGGACTATAAAAAGGATGATCTATCTGTTGAAACCCACACTCTAAGATGGCAGCTTCTGTAACACTAGCAGTATGGACAAGTGCATTATCGTGCAAAAGACGCACGCCTCTGGTCAGTTTTTCCCGACGTTTTACACGTATGCAATGTCGCAATTTATGTAATAATTTTGCGTAATATTTACCATTGACAGTGGTATTAGTTTCTTTAAAATCTGTCAAAAGAATTCCTTCACAATCCCAAAAGATTGTCGCCATCACCTTTTTTGTTGACTGACAGAATTTTCTTGGAGGTGCTTCACCCTTACGACGCCACTCCATTGATTCTTTTTTCGATGGAAGGTCATAATAGAGAACCATAGTTTCATCTCCCGTCGCAATAGTCTCTACCCCAGGCTTCGGTTCCTACTCACAGAGTTCCAAAAAAGACCGCGCACACTCGACACGGCACACAAGCGTAGTAATTTCTGAGATTTCCTTGACCTTTAAACTCAATACCACCTCTTCCACAATCGCCACAATATCTTCCATTATGACCTCCACTGGTCGACCAGTTCTTGGATCATCTTCAAGGGACTCCTGCCCCATTCGAAGACGTTTTGCCCATTTTTTCACTACAGAATACGAAGGAGAACTTTGGCCTTACACACCATCCAGCCTTTCTTTAATAATTTTAGGTGCTAACCCTTCTTCTGTCAAAAACTTTATGACTACTCTATACTCAATTTGCGTTATTTGCGACATTTTTTCGGATACGTCTTGTTTAAAATGCTGTCAATAAAAAACTATTTGACGCAAGACTTCAATTTTTTTTCGCAGCCTACTAAGATATATATTTAAAAGAAGACAAAGTTTTATCGTGATACTGGAGCTGCATCTATGTCAGGCCGGGAAATTTTGGCACTAACCTCGTATGTGCTACGAATACATTACACAAAAAAATACTGAAAAACATACGGAAATTGAAAATTAAAGACTGTTATGTCACAAATGTTGATGAAATGTAGTGCCTGCCTTTAAGTTTGATATTTATGAATTCTGAGAAAAAAAGTAGAGTGAGAATACGAGCGTTCTGTGGAAACTTTCCAAGATGTGTTATTATGAATTTGACTACTAATTTAATAAGATTTTTTCATTATAAAGAAGCTTAATGGGCCAAGATTGTCCGGTTCTTTATTGTAGAGTGGCGTATTTCTATGTCTTTTTTTTTCTGAACGTATAAAATAAAGAAAATTTTTACTTAATTTCTACCGAGCATTGAAAGGAACCCGTTACGCAGAAATGGGGTAATTAACCGAAGACATCGGTGCCATTGCCGTCCATTTTATAATTGGCCATTGTCTTTTAGTTAATTGGGTAATTGAAAAACTCAGCAGCTTGGATGTTAATCCGACCTACTGCTCGAGTATCAGGTGTAAAGAAAAGTATTGCTGGAGGTGGGCACATAACGTACCATAATCTAATTTTCGATAATTATTCTATCATCGCAGATAGCGTAACTTTATTGAATGTAAGCAAGTCAACGGCGGGAACTGCTTGCTGCCTCGTTAAAAATGATTTTAAACTCGAAATATTTATTATTGAATATATGAAATGTAAATTTAAGACTTATGAAAATATTCAGAGCAATATATGAAAAAAGAAGCAAAATTTTCATTTCTCCTTCTTATGCCGACATTGTATAGGCTTCTTTTGAGTGGCGTGCCTCAGGGCTCCATCTTGGGTCCGCTACTGTTCACTACTTACATCAATGACTTGTAGCATTTTCTTTTCTCCAATAAATGTGCACATTATGCGGACGATGCATCGTTTGTGACTTGTAGAAAAGACTCCAATGAACTTATGCACAATGTTGATAATGTCGAGCAGATGGCGGAACTTTGGTTCATCAACAATAATCTTAAACTAAACACAGATAAGACACAACTTCTTGTTTTCTCAACTAATAATAATCTACTGGAGGACAAGAATGTAAGGCTCTTGAGGGTAAAGCTTGACGATAGTTTAAATTGGAGCTCCCATATTATTATCTTGTGTAAAAAACTTGCCTCTAATATTTTTATAATACGTAAACTTCAAGGACTGGTTACAATGGACACATTGCGAGTTACCCATTTTTCTCTTTTTCACTCTCATATAACTTATGGCATAGTTCTCGGGGGTAATTTTGCCACAGTAGACCAGGCATTTAAACTCCAAAAGCAAGTTGTTTGTTTGATTGATGGTGTAGGTTATCTGGAGCACTGCCAATCAATTTTTAAGAAATTGGAAATTATGCCACTTCTTTGTCTGTACATTTATTATAAACTATTAGAAATACACAAAAACTTGGACAGCTTCAGTCAGAACTAATCTTACCATGACTATTTAACTAGAAATAACAACCTACTTCGTGCTTCAAGATTCAAATATACCCAAAGTAAAAAAAATCACTAAACTTAAATTTGTACAATAAACTACCAGCTAACGCGAAAGTTCAAACTAATAGAAAATTAAAAAAAAAACATCTTAACCTTTCTTAAAAGGCACTGCTTTTACTCGGTCGGGGAATACATGGCTAAAGTCTGTTCATAAATATAAGAAAGTGACTAGCTGATACGAATTAAGGAAAGACCCGGGCAACCTGTAAGAATGTAATATGGCCGAACAGGTCCGTACTTTGCTTAGAATTTAATTATTTGGGGTTTTCTTAGAAATGATACTAAACAACATTTATTTATTTATGTATGTATTTATGTTTAAATCTAAAATAAAATTACAAATTGTTTTTATTACCTACTTAAATTACTTAAAATTATTCACATAATATATCAGTATCACTATCGCTATCATCGCCTGTTCTAATTATTATTTGTTCTACATTATTTGCAATATGGTTGCAATACGATTGTTCTGCTTTTTCTATATGTTTAACAGAAATTGCCAAATTTTGTGGGGACATATTGAAAACTTCGGTTTCTATAAGTTTGAGGACATTGGAGTTAACACGGGGAAAAACATTGTTACGACGAATGGCAGGTTTCAGTTGATGCTAAACATGTTGAATGGGATTAAATATACAGTGGTAAGGTGGGGGGAGCCTTATAACTATATGCCCTAGATTTTTTGTATAATTATCACAGACGTATTCTTTTTGTAGGTTCAAGCTTTGTCGCATCTCAATTAATTGCTTTTTGGAATATTCTTCGTTAAAATAAATGTCATTATTATACATGTGGTTTTGGATTGTTGCTTTTGTGTCACACGAGGAAGGGTTTTTAGTCAACTGTCTACTGTGATAACTTGCATTGTCCATTACAATGACGCTATTAGGAGGAATGTTTGGAACTAGTTTGTTTTTAAGCCAAATTTCAAATAAACCAGCGGTGGTGTCTTCATGGTAATTCAGAGAAGAATCTTTAGCATTTTTCGCAGGCAGAGAAAGTCCATTTGGAATCTTTAGAGCCAGCATGCAAAATAGTTATTCTTTTACCTCTTTTTGATGGCGCGTTTGTTTTACACTTATCAGTTGAGTCAACCCAACCCTTTTCCGGGGTATCATAAGTGTCGAACCAGGTTTCATCCAAGTAAATAAAAGGCCTTTGTTGTTCTCCATAAATCCTAATTTTTTCTGGATATTCCATTCGCCATTTCCGAATTCTAAAAGATTCTACTAAAATTTGCCTTTTGTCAATTTTTTTAAATCTAAAACCCATGTGTTGAATACGCTTCCATAAGGTAGTTCTGCCTCATTTAACACCGGTTTCATCTTTTTCAAGCCTCCTAATTAAGATATCAAATGTAGGCACGCTTTGTTCCTCGTACAACTGGTAAATTTTAAGCCGTATTGTATCTTTATCACTTTCATTTACACTCGAGAAAATGTCAGCATCGCTTCTCTTTTTCCTCGTTGAAATGGGATTATTCACAATTTTCCATACAGTTGATGTTGGTCAATGTGGCCGTTTCTTCTAAAGATACTTTGCTTGCTGGCACCACGTTCAATGAGAGTCAAATAAACATTGTCTATAACTTAATTAGTCTCAATAGAATAGTGTTTTCTACATTTGGGCGGGAGCATCTCCTGAGATACACTAGACTCGCAGTTTGCATAAGTACGGATCACAATTTTACCTGTATTTTGTATGTTAATGACCACCCTTGGATAATTCCATTCAAAAGCAATTGGTCACTTTCTTATATCTATCAACAGACCATGCTCTCGCAGTGATTGAAGTCAAAGAAGCGCCTGTGAACGGCGTGACTGTGCAATTACTTTGTATAATTTTTTTGGTGGTGCTTCCTTTTATTTATTTATATAAACGTTTTGTTCTTTGTTATATACACTATCCTGCTCTTATACAATCTTTACATAATTTATTCCTTGTCTTGTTTTTTATAAACATAATTGTCTATATATTGTATTTATGACTTGCCATAATTGTATGAAAAAACGTGGTCAATAAATTATATTCTATTATATTCATTACCTAAGAATGGAAAAAATGTGAGTGTATGAAACCCCCAGCAAATAAAATTTATTCCCATAATCGAAATAACATGCTTTTAAAATTTAAAATGTTATTTATGTAAAATATACCGAGTGTTACAGTAAAGATAAGAAGGTATAGTATTAATGAAAAAAATTTAAAAAAAGTAATAATAAAAAAGAAAATTTTTAAGTAAATGAAGCAAGAAAAAACGCTAGAAATTATTTGCTTCAAAAAAAATTTCATATTTAGTATACTGTCTTAAAACTGAGACCAATGCAAACCTTTTGTGTTTAATGCTCCTTGTGCAATATCTGCAAGGAGTGAAGGGTAGATAGGGCTCTGTTCTCGGCTGTCAGTCGTGTTATGATAACGCGAAAGCTATTGCTTACCTTCCCACTAGGTGGAGTTTCCTGAGAATCAGAGTGAAAAGCGCATTGTTTAAGTAATTAAGATAAATAACACATCTTAATTTGGGTATAATTGGACATTGAACAACTTATTAAGTCCTTCACAATATGCAACATTTTATTGTTTTGAGTTATTTTATTTTAGATACAGAAATTGAGATGTGGGATGTGAGACCCTAATTTGACCAAGTAATGACGTAAAAAAGTCTTTTTTTAACTTATTTTTTATTGTTTTGGGTAATTTTATTTTAGATACAGAAATTGAGATGTGGGATGTGAGACTCTAATTTGACCAAGTAACGACGTAAACTTTAACTTATTTTTTGTCAATTATTTATGTCAAAAATGTCATCTAGTGGCAAGTAAATCAATCACTTTACTAATTCCAAGATTGGACTTATATTACGAAAATGTTCCAACACCTCCTACCACTTTTGTTTAAGAGATTGAGGAAAGAATATGAAATAAAATATTTGAATTTGTGTCTGCTTTCGAATTGGCTAAAGGTGCAAAATTTCGAAGGAGCAGGATTTTAAATATGATGATGGTAATTACTCCTCCTGTCGGCCAATTTGGAAACTCTGGTTGTGCTCCAACGATGGCATGATACGTTATATTGTTTTTGTGTTGCTTAAATTATCTTCATGTAAAGTACACTAAGCACGAATACAAACTGGCGCAGATTAAATACAAACACATCTTTACACGAGCGAAAAATAAACATAAATGTTATAATTCTCGGCCTATAACCTCTCGTATCGATCGAAAAGCAGCGGTATGACGTCACGATCATTCCCCCGCGTTTAGTGTCGTTTAAAAGTAATAGCAGGGTGTCACAACTTGAATTATTTATTGCAACTTTAATATTGGGTTTTGAGTTTTGACATTCGGTATGGGATTTCTCAAATCCTAAACAAATCTATTAAAGAAATAAAAAAAATATTTAAGTTCCCTATTTCGACCATTTTGGAGAACGTAGTGCGGACGTCAAAATACCTTCAATTGCAGTTAATATTTCATCTTAATGTTTTTGATGAATTCGATTCATGTTGAGCCACGTCCTGCAATTAAGCAAAGGTGAAGGGCAAAACGTTACCCTTAATCAAAAAAATAACAAATCGAACCGCATCCTGTGGGTGTTCTATTTGGTGCCATTAGCGCTGAGGACGTATGAATCATAGTCGAACGTAACATTACCTAGAAGTGGCACGCTTTAATGGGTATTGCAAAATTTGTAGCATGGTGAGGTAACCAACTTGTGCGCGCAATACCGTTCCAATTATTAATAAAATGACTCTAATCGGCAAAGGCAAAATCAAGGTCGGTTTCTGTTTCTCCAGAAGACCCGCCTGTCATCTATTAGAAAGGATATCGAAAACGGACTAAGCGCGATACGTCGAAGTCGTGATAATTGCAAACAAAGAATGGTAATTAAAACGGCAGCAAGCGCGTATTGAGATGTAAACGATCGCAGGCAGCGACAGGGCGTTTTGAATGTTGATGATTGATGATTTTATTATTCATTTGAAAGCACCTGCCGCATAATTAACGAGTAAATATTCGAACAAAAGCTGCTACAATAGACAATTTGGCAATGATTCTAGATTTGTGAATCACGATGGAGTTTTTGAAAAGTCGTCAGAATGGTATTGGGCGATTTACCAATAAAATTTAGATATTGATGGATTTACGCTATAAATATTTTATTATTACTTCAGGGTTGGCTAAATAGATATTTCGCTTATCTGTTTGGGGACAATTGTACTACCTATTGCAACAAAGTGTTATATTGTTGATAATTAATAGGTTATGGAGTAATTTTTGTGACGTCATTTTGATTCCAACATTTTTTGGTCAATTGTTTTCTTTTGTTGACGTAGTAGCAAGAATGAGTTGTAGCGAAACTTTTTATCACAGTGCCTACAGAATTAAAGTTGGTTATAAATTTAGAAAGGCTTGCCCAGCATATTTTTTTCGTTACACCTCTTTTTATCTATGTCACTGGTATTTGCAGGTTTTTTACTGCTATTGGCTGAGACTCCCAGGATCTTTTGGCTATATTTGCAGGTTATATTTATGAAAAATATTTTTTCTTCTTTGGCTAATATTTTCCAATATTCCGTTTAGGTTGATACATTAATAGTTGAAATGTTAATTGTTATTTCTACTTGATGTATAGGCGTGTAAAACTTGCGTTTACATTTTGTTCGCCAACTGGGAACAATCCTCGCAATTTTTTCACAACAAAGTCAGTTATAATGGGTCTCTTACTGAAAAATTTTCTTTCATAGAGGCTTAACATGCAGCACGGCCGTTATTGTCACCAGGCGACATTGTTTTTAAATACTTTACATTTCAAAAAAATTATTTTAAAAATCTTTACAAAAAATACGCGTTTTCCTGAATATACAAAAGGGAAACTAGTAAAATAAAGTTTATTTTTACATTTACAACTCAAATTATTTTGTTTTTTTGGAAACATATCGTGTTAGTACTGGCAAAGCCGCATACACTTTAAAATGTATTAAACGGGTTAGTAAGGGAACACAAGCTTTGAATAAATAAGCCGATTAAAAAGTGTCACTTATTGTCATTTGACATTTGTTATCAATATTATTTTTACTATTCTCAAGTAGGTTACGCATTCACGACGTTGCGATAGAGAGAAAATGCTTCCCATTAGCGAAAGAAAAAAATCTCATATCTTCATTATTTTCCGAGGAAATCTTCTTTTTATAATTGGCTCAAGGCATGTCGTCCACAAATATTTGTCCACAGTTATGTGCTTCCTACGAAGGTAATTGGAACAATTACATCTTATTAAAACTGAATGGTGTTTCCTATTGCTTTTTATGGCACGTGCAGCGCAAAATAGGAATTGAAAATTGTATGCGTAAATGCGGAATATGGTAAGGACTCATGACGGAAAACAAGTCGAATGCTCTAAAATCGTGATTTATATTTTAATTAAAAATCAGGATAACATATTGTGCAACCAGTTTGGTAAACGACATTTTAATTATGCGTTTGACTTAACAAACGATTGTCCGAAAAAGTTTTTGAACATATTGCAAACTGTGCATTTTCTGAAATGATCAGTTCTGAATTTATTGTAAAAGCATCTTGCGGTTCAATACTCTTGCATTCGCACAATGAACTATTTTCGTTTCTCTGCTGGATAGAATCCAGTCTAGGTCTCTCCGATGTTCTATTCTTATTTGCATCCTGCGCAATAAGTAAGTTACTTTCTAATGTGACTTTGACGTCACGATATTTAAAGATAAAGATAAAGATGCGTTTTAGTTTCTGTCGTTTACACCATCACGTTGTCCGATAACGCAAAATAAATAACTAACCAAAACGCTTGGCATATGATGGCAATGAACCATATTATCTATAAAAACTTAACTTTCTTTGTAAATGATTGATTAGATCATGTCTTATTGCTCACTTTGTCTACACTCCTTTGTTAGCTAGCCCTGAATTAGAGTGGCGAGAATGCTAATTAATGTTTCGTTTTGAAAGTTGTAGCTGAAGTTATCATTATGAAAACTGTTTTATACAAAAAATGTGCGCCTTGAAAATATCTAAAGAATAAGCTTTGGTTGGATATTTTGTTCAATTAGACCCTGTACTGTTCCGGCTATCCAGATATGATTATTTCCAAACAGTGTAGGTGCCTTCTATCAGATGAGCTTCATCGGTTTTCTCACAATAATGTCACAAATTTGGTGAGTTCCACGCACAGATTTTAGATAGTCTTGAAGATAATGAGCAAGTAGACTCAATTTATACCGACTTGCCGATTTTACTAAAGAAGTTGTTACCTTCTAGCTTTAATTCCCAGAACGGCTGAGCAACAAACTTACTGGGCGGACGCAGTGATATAATTCACGTCACATTTGGTGTTCCTAGAAGAACTGCTTTCATTACCATCTGTCAGCAAACGTTCGGTAAAACTGGGGATAGAATTTGTTTTCAAACTGGTTCAAGGCAGAATCTGTAGGGCAGGTTAAGTTTTCATGTTCCTCATCAGTTTAAGAGTAATCTTAAAAAAATGTAACTTTAGTAGATTATATGTAAAAGCTATAATTTGTTAATTTTTCTAATTTAGAAAAATCTGATTACTGAAATTGAAAAGTGGAAGAGGTTTTTTTTTCTTCTGTAATGACGAAATTTTTACTATTGTTAAGCCTGTACTAATGCAGTTTAAGTATTGTAACCTCGTACAGATAATGAGAATATCCCGTAAATAAATAAATAAATCAGTAAATAAATATAGAAAAAAATGTCTAAACTGCCATTTCTTTTAGTTGTTAATCACGAATAGCAGAATATCTCCAACAAGTTTTATATCCCAACAGAAAAAGCCTCTAGGGCCAAAGAAAGTAGTGAAAATGTCTCTTCAAAAATATATTACGTTTTAGCCGTTTGTTCGTAAATTTTACGCTTTGTTTATACTATTAATATCAAAAGAGAACATTGAAACCTTATGTCCTAAGTAGAATTCGTTTTTTTCTTAGAAACCATTAAAATAAAGCATCGGAAAATAATGCTACCGATAGCTGATATTTTTCGATGAATTGAGAAAGCGTAGATACGACCAACTGTTTTGTTTTGCAGCTCATTGTGTAGGTATTTTCAAACTGCACAACTTTTGTCTGAAACCGTTTTTGCGAAAGAATTAGTTACAAGGCAAGAAGCTGTATTGTACACCTTCATTGGTAATAAATTCATTCCTACCATCGTCCTCAAACCTCAAGTGCCCCAAATAATAGCATTCATGTTTTGTCTTCATTTTTTTGAGGGTTCTAATTACAAAATTTTAAGTAATCTACACATCATTTGCTATTTCAATGAATACTAATGGAATTTAAATTTTAAAATAAGTTTACAAGTGGGAAAAAATGACCGTTTTAACATCGACACTTCAATGGTAATAGGCAAGTGCGTTGCGTGAGAAAATCAAAGACAAAATAATTTTTATAGCAAAATCTGACTAGGGAATCAATTAAAAACACACAAATTAACACAAACATTGTTACGCCTGACTGCATTGTTTACACCCGAGACCAAAACCAACAATTAACTAATTATCTTGCCGAAGCACACGCGGCTGGATATTAGTTGCTCGATTGCCCGCTAAGTATTCTTAGGCGGCAATCTCTATATTTTGCTCGACTTCAAGGATGTTTCGAAATCGAGGAAAATGACTTGAAAATTTAAATCGAGTGAAAGGATAGATTTTTTGCTTAGCGATTTGGATCAACTAGGAATTCAACGTCCATCCCCTGTCGTTAATTTAGTGCGTGCGTTGCACATTATCTGCATTTCTAGATCGGTGCGTCGCCTCGAATGTTGCACATTTGAATAGCAGATTAGATTAAATCGGCGTGGAACTTGAGTCGCCTCGCAAATAAAGCAATTGTCCCACAGAGCAGCGCTATAAAATGCTAATTATCGTGAATTAAGAACTTTGGTTGAATATGGTTGTAATATTAAAACTTATAAAATAACACGAAAACTACACTAACGAACTTTGATGTTAAATGCAGATGTGGAACTTGATTATTTAACGAAGCCAAGTCTATTTGTCATAATTTGTTATATCTCCATTTGGTTCATATTAAATTCATATATTATATTTATTTTTGTTTTCAATTAAAAATGATATGCGAATCCCTGTTAGTTAGCATTTCAAGTTTATTTTGCTTTACCAAAGGGTTCGTTGCCTGATCGACTGTCGGTGTCTTTAAAAGATACACCTTTCCAATAATGTAATTAAGTTTACGGAAAACGGTTGTTAATAGTATATGATGCAACAAGTGCGGCATTTGACGCACGAGTTGATTTGACAAGAACGGAGCGCAGCGGAGCGAGTTTTTAATAAACGAGTGAGTTAAAAAGTTTACCGAACGTGTTGCATACTATACTTTTTCTACGACCGTTAGTTTTGGTTAGTTTTTGGGGTACATTTTCGCAAAATAACACAAATACAGTCACTGACATGACCTTCAGAATTGAATAAAAAATCAATTTCTTATTTTCGGCAATTTTATTACTTTCTTTAGGACTAATGATTGTCCTTATTGATCCTGAAGAATGCAATAACATTTCATCAACGTCGACCGAATAAGAAGATGATTCTGGTTTTAGGTGTGACAATTTACTCTAATTTAATATTAAAACAGTATTTTCTTGTACAAATTACATTTTTTGTTGTAATTTGTTTTAAAAAACAGTAATTCTTTTTTTTCTAATATTTTGCAAATTTTCTGGAGTATGCCACAAAATATGAATAATTATATGTTTAGGTATACAACTTAGTGCAGTTTAACTCAGGATACTATTTCCACTAGTGGCCATTCAATTATATCAAGTACTTCAAACGATATTTCCTTTAAAAAAAAGTTATATTAATAATCTATCTAGATCACAGAGATATCCCACATATTTTCGAACACCCTGTATAGCACGTAAGTAAAAAAATTACGTGTTACATTTTCCAATAGGAGCTGATTTTAAATAAAGTAGTAAAGTCAAAAAGTAAAGTAAATAAGTGGAATTTTTGAGTTGAAAAGTGAAAAATGGACTATTTGATTTATGATAGTTCTCATAAACCGTTAGTACGCCATTTTGCAATATTGGGTATTTGAATCTATATTTTTTGTATTCGCTTTCATTTTCCCATGCAATAAATTCTTGTTTGTTTCGAAGTAGGTATGCGATAAAACATGGTCCCGTGTAGGCCTTTCGATATTGTTGCGCAACTCACCTGTGCGCCATCGTAAAAAATCATTAAATTTTGAACGTAAATTTCCCTGCAAGGTAAACTAATAACACCGTTACGCAATCCGGATGACTTAACCACCGTTCTTTCATTTATTGGTAGCCTTAGCCTTTAGGTTCGTTGGATTTTACTTTTTGCATTATAACTGTGTACAAAAAGCAGTTAAAATTTACATACAAACCTGTAAATGAGGCAAAAATACGTTTTGCAAATTAATAGGCTTCGTAGAAAAAATAAATTACCAATTTCTTCTTTACGACAGAGCATTCGACATACTCACCTAAATGACCACTCAATCCGTCGGTAAAGTTCGCTGCGTGATTGACTGTTGATGTCTCCACAAGAATATTTTTTACACAAGAAAATGTTTATGGTTAAACAAATTAATGTTTCATTCACAAATGAATAACGAAAGGCAACATATGTGATTTTTTAAATTGTCTCTTATTTACGTTAGGATTAAGATTTAGGATTTTATGTGGGTGACTGATGTTTCCCCCTCCTGGTGCGACTTGATGATCGGTTAAAACTAAATAATAAAAATAAAAAATTCGCTTTCAGTTTTCTTGTTTTTTTTTGTTTCGCGAATTGTGATGCTTCTCGCTTTTATATCGATTGGTGGCGCAATTATTTTATCGATAAATCAAAATTTCTCCAGATAATTGTGAATCGAAGGAAATGAAGCGAATCAGGCGGCAATTGCGAAATCAAAACGCGGCCTAATCTGCTTGATTAGGCGTGCAAATATATGCTTGACACTGTGCGAATACATAATTTAAGAATTCCCCGACACGGCCAAAGACTACGAACTTAAATTAGAACTTAAAATTTAGGTTAAAGTTTAAATATCAATTAGATGGTGATAACTAAATGATCTTAATATTGAAATATCCGAATCTAATATTTTATATGATGAATTTGCTTTTTACTAAATTAATTATCATGGGTTTAACCATATGATTGAAGGTATCACATGAATTTTATATGATTATCTAAGTCCGAAGCTTAATGATAAATGAAAATAAAATAATTGTTTGTCTTTGGAAAGTACCTCGTGTTGTGAGATTTAAAATTTGAGAATTAATAACAATCCCTAGATTTAGCATATTTTTTTAAGAATACCTCATTGGAAAGACCATTCTCCAGATATTTATTGGAACTGCGATGGGAGTGGAAGAAATTTCAAAACTTTAATTCCACGAAAGCGTTACAAATTAAAGTTTTAAAAATTATCTACAATTACGATAGGTTTACTCATACGAATGCAGAGAAATTTGCTTTAATAAAACTCAATAAATTAATGATGTAAATTAATATGTAAAGTAGTAAATAACAGACAAAAATACCAATTTGAATTATATTTACGACTGATATGCATAGACACAACATTAGAGCATAAATCATACACATAGATGTAATTTTCGTTACTGTACTTCTACAACCAGTTTTAACTTGATTTTGCTCTCTTTTGTATCAATAATACAGTATAAACAACGACCTTATATTTCGAAGGAGGCCAGACAAGTCATTTACCCCAGGTTTTCGCACACCCCGTGCACAAACTCATGATTTGCAATTTCCCAAGAAATTTTGTGAGATAATGGTGGTACTCCGATTCCCATTATTTACATTTGTGCATGTGCTTGCGTAATTAAATCAACGGACAGTAACAGGGTCATCACACAAAAAACCATCCAAGCCTGTAAAGATGTAGCTCAGTGAATAGTGGCGATTTAGTTTTATCAAAATATAGGCTAATTAGTATTGTAAATAATCCACTTAGTAATATTATTAGCTATCTATCAGTTACGTATAAGACATTCAAAATTGCCTAACTTTTTCACAGAACTTAATTTAAACTTTTGGGTATTTTAGTTATTTGAGTATTATTACAAGTGAAAACTTGGTGTCGTGCTAAAGTTTGTATTTCGCTTCCATGCTGTTTTGTGTGAATATTTTAAGCATTTTTGACTATTAGTATTTCTATAGTTTTGTAGCATTTTTATTTTTTGTTGATTCATCGCATTCCTACCTTAAATTACGGCGATTGAAAGTTGTGAGGTTATGTTTTCAACAAGTGGTTGGATAAAACCTTAATAAAGATGAAGTCTTTCCTTTGTATTGTAAATATTTCGTGGTATAATGTGTAAATTATTTGCCACTTAATTATCTTATATTTTCTCCAGAATCCAGATCAAAGGCGAGAACTGGATTATTTGAAGTCAACAGAATTCATGCGTTTTTAAATATAACTGCACTTCCGAGTTCTTTAAACTTTAACGTAACCTTAGATCACGCCGTATTGGAATGTCTGCAGTTGGTAATTCTTTACAACGCAATCATGCAAAGTCAACATATAATGGCACGAGAGAATTCACTAATTCGATACTGCGGTTGAGCAACGTAACATGCGATCCTATTTCAGACGCTTAAACACGCCTTACGAGAAAACCGTGACTATAATAATTGGCAAATTTGAATGTTTTCAAAGTCTTAATAAATTCGGCGCCTATTCGTCATGCTCAATTGAACGAGAAGCGATGACTTAGATCTTCAGACTTTCGCCTAATTAGCCGTATAATGTTCATAATTTTCGATTGTAAACTGTACGCTTACGAAAACTAAAGCAGACTGTAATCGCCGAAGTATAGAATTATATGAAATTGTTGTTTATAGTAGAAATTAACAGCCGCTTGGTTGGTTCTGAAATAAATATCGGTTGTTGCCAGTTTAAAACGCTCTATTATGCTGTAAGGGATACCATAGAGGTCTATTTTAGGTCTTCTGTTTTTTATTGTGTATACTTCTAAAATTCTAAAATCATTAACGTTCTGTAAAAGTCAAGCGTTTTCCGACGATACAAAAATTTATTCAAAGGAAACCTTATTTCTTACAGGGTGTACGAATATTGATAAGCTATTTGATGTTTTTTGGGACTATCTGATATGATGTTTTGAAGTATCACGACCCAAGAGAAAATTTCCGAATAAAAACACGAAACATAAAACTTCTATACCATTTTCAGAAAAACTTAAAAGTGACTTTAGTAAATTGAAAGACTTAAACTGGAGTGGAAAAAATTCTAATAATGTAACGGTACACAAAAACTATAAAATGCTAAAAAATCTAGTAAGCAAACAGATTGCCGAAGAAAAGAAGGCCTTTTTTTCTGGTTTAATAAATCTTTCTGACAATAAAAATAAAAAATTGTGGGAACTAGTTAACGATAAGTTGGGTAAAAAAATATTAAAAATCGTCTAAAAATCCGTGTCAGAAATGCCATTGCCACTGACGATAAAATAATAGGAAACGAGTTCGGACATTTTTTTGCCACTCATGTACAATTGAAAGTTAATTCTATATTCAGTAAAAACGATACCGGCACTTTTCCACCCATCAGGGAGAAGAGTATGTTTTTCATGCCGTATACCGTGGGAGAAGTAGTGTCCTTAATTCACTCATTAAAAAACAAACAATCTTTGGGAATTGACGAAATACCTGTACGACTTATTAAAGCATGTAGCGATGTCCTGGCCCCATATTTAACTATGATTATTAATTCCTCTGTTTTATTAGGGCAATTCCCCTCGGCGCTAAAAAATTCTAAAATGATTCCTGTGTTTAAGAAAGGGGATTCAACAGACATAAAGAATTACAGACCTATAACAATCGCAAGTTGTTTCTCCAAAGTCCTAGAGAAAGCCATGTACAATCGAATGACACATTTCTTAGAGCAAGAAGGTATAATAACAAATGTGCAACATTGTTTCCGAGCTGGTCACACTACGGAAACGGGGTCAGATGAACTTGTCGAGCATATTTATGATAAACTAGATATCGGAGAGACAGTAATCGGAGTTTTTTTCGATCTATCGCGCGCCTTTGACTCCTTAAACTTCAGTATAATGGCAAAGAAGCTGGAATGCTTGGGCATCAAGGGGCCTATCAATGATTGGATCATATCGTATATAAACCATAGGAAAATAAGTGTCAAAGTAAATGGAACGTACTCAGACCTTTATAGCGTCAGCCTGGGCACGCCTCGGGGGGGAACTTTGGGTCCATTATTGTTTCTTTTATATGTGAACGATTTGCCGGAATTTCTCAACAGTCTGTCGTGTCTTTATGTACGCGGACGATACATCCGGCTTTGTCTTTGGAAGAGATGCAGAAGTGCTGATGGATGATGTATCTCTTGTTGTCTCACAGTTTAATAACTTCTGTAGGCAAAATCATTTGATCGTGAATGTGGAAAAGACAGTCGTGGTTGAGTTTACTGGTCAGTACATTAAACCTTTAGCTGGCTTATCGATCAGTTTTGCTGGTTCGCCATTGGAAATAAATCAGACCACGAAGTTTCTTGGTTCTTATATTGATAGCTCCTTGAGATGGGACCGGGACATTGACAATGTCTGCAATAAACTAAATAAAACCTTTTTCGAAATATTAACAATTAGAGATTCATTTCTTGAGAAGGCACTAATAGCTTTTTACTACGCGTCAGCTTACTCTTCCATTTCACACAATATTGTCAACTGGGGACAAGCGAATGATGCTGAGAGAGTGTTTATACAGCAAAAAAGAATACTTAGGCTGATTTTTAAACTTCCTCCGAGGCAATCATGCAAAGAGACATTTCAACAGCTCAAAATATTAACAATGCCTTGTATATACCTATTTAAAATACTTTTGATCACACATAAAAATAAATATTCACATAGGAAGCATACTGATATCCACAGTTACAATACTCGCAATAGAGAACATCTGCTGAAGCCAAAACTCAACCATATGTTTTATAAAAAATCACTAAGTTACGCGGGACCATATTATTATAATTTGCTGTCTCCAAGCTTAAAAAATTTATCTATAAATCAATTTAAAAAACACATCAAGAGGCTCCTGACGGCCCATGCTTTCTACAGCCTGAAAGAATTTGAAGCGTACCTGAGAGCATCGTAAATAACGTCAAAAGTTTACCGAGATTTTTCTAATGTATACTCTCTTTTATTTTAAATTACATTAACTTGTTTGTCATGTTTGTTATATAAATATATACTCGTATTCGTTCTATACATTACTTAAGATTATGATATACATTGTTTTTACAATGAAACTTGTAATTTATTATTTGTATTTATTGATGAAACATCCATTGTATCACGTGGTTTTGTGAATAAATAATCTATCTATCTATCTATCTATCTATCTATTATTGTTTTGATGATGATGATCTTTTGCCGTTAGAACAAAACGTAGATCACGATTTACGAACTTTGTAAAGATGAATAGCATAAAAAATGATTTAAATATGTTAATTGCACAGTGCTTAACTCCTTCAACAATGCTAAGAACTTGGGCATTTGTTTAGATAGCAAGTTAAGATATCAAAGGACATATACGGCATTAAAAATATTATACAGTAATACACAAATTTTAGGTGAAAAGTTAAGAAAAAGGTCGTTTTATCAAATTTTGTATATGGTTTTTCTTTAGATATTAAAAGTGAGTATACAATTCAAAAAAATTAAAACCCATGTGTGCGCTTCGTGTATGGCTTAAGAAAATATGATCATATTTCCAATTTTTATGAACAGATTGGTTGGAATTTTTAACAATGCTTCATCATCGGAGTGCCATGTTTCGGAGGAGTTTTTCCTATAACGTCGTAAAATATTATAATTCAATACCTAATAACCTGGTAAATTTAAATTGAATTACTGCATCTACAGAATTTGTTGCAGATATTTTTTCTGTTTTTTTTTTCAGTTTTTCTTATGCATTTGTTATAATCCTGCTTTAAAAAATTGTGGCACGCACTGGTTCTTTGGAGTAGCTTATTTTAAGCTAGAATGCGCCAGTTGACGATACAACCAATTGGTGTCTGTATTGTATGTTTGTTATGCTATTATCTAAAATAAAAGTCATTTATTATTATTATTATTATTATTATTATTATTATTATTATTATTACAGTATAAATTGCCTAACCTAAAATTTAACCGTATTCCTAATAAGGAGTTTGTGTGAACAATTGGTCAGTTTAGTTAGTTTCTCATTTTAACTATAACTCTGTAGCTTATTCCGTTTTTGTTTCCGCACAAAATTTCAAATTTATTTAACCTTCTGCAATTTAAAGTGTTATTAAGTTATTAGTTAATTTCAAAAAAATCTATCTGAGCGAATTGTTATCACGTACATTGGATATTCGTTAATCAGATTCAACTTCAAGAACAGCGATAAGTTAATAAAAAAACTAAGGTATGGTAGTTCCGCAGTTATTTGTAAAAACACTAATTCTGGCAAAATAATTATGTTGAAATGAAAAAAAAAGTGATACAGCTGCAGATACAATTAGTTATTTAAGTACAATCGCAAATAATAAATCATCATGTAATCGGGTTATAAATTCATAGCATTAAATTAAATTAAAAATTTGTACAAAAAAATACAAAATTAAGAAGTTGTTATAACTTTTAGGTTGATCTGACAAAACGAAAATTCCACAAACTGTTCGAAGGTTTTTTCTGCAAATTGAAGTTTTATTTACTATTTAATGTAATTTTTTTTTATAGAGAATGTCTCCTAGTATGTAATCGAATGAGAGAAAGTAGAAAATGGTCGTATTTCTATAGAAAAATTAGAATATCTCAAAAATTATTTACATTTGTATATATTAACATGTCCTCTAAAATGTTTATATGTTCATGAACCAGCCATCCTGTGTAATAAACTACCCAAAACTCAGCTAATTAATGGGCTATTATTTGAATTTAGTTTGATATTTGACAACTATCGATAAACTCTATTCGATAATCCATGTTAAATTCAGTATGCTTGCTTGAAATCTGGTATTTTGACTTGCTACAGATGTTCCTTATTTTTATGATAAATGCAATTTGGAAAATATTTTTTAGTGATAGTTGGGCGTAATGTCGATCGTGAACTACCCGTGTCTGTTGGTAGTTTAATATTTGGTTTACGTATTTGGATATACGGTAAAGCGTTGTTAGGAGAAATATTAATCTCTACTAGGGTTGGTTGTTTGACGTTTTGTTCGATATGTAATGTATCTTCATACTCATTTTGTTCTTAGTTTTCCTCAAATTCGTTGTAATCGTTATACTCATTTTGATTAACAGAATAATCAAAGTTTTCATCGCATTCTTGTTTAAATAATTCTTCCGCTATAAGATTCGGGGGCTGATTGTTGTTTGTGAAATAATTTTGTCTTACCGGTCGTCTTGTAAATGAATTATTTGTTTGTCTTGAGACATTGGTGTCGGTTTAGAAAGTTGGTTGGGTGATATTTGATTGGGTTGGAAGACATTTATTTCGTGGGGGTCCGAAAACTTCCCGATTTGTTGAAAATCGTCTTTGAGGTATTTGGCTCGGTTGAATATTTATTGGTTGACGTGGAAACTGTGGATTTTGGTATTGATTTTGATATTGGTTTCGATTTGAAACATTGTTAAAATTATTTGGCAAGAAATTTGTGTTGGGATTTGTTCCAGGCTGAAATCTACTTAGATTCGGCTGATTTTGGAATTGTTGAAATGGTTGAAAATATTGTTTCGTGTTGAATTGTTGAAGCTTTGGTGTTTGGAATTGTTTTGCATTGTCTTGTTAGAAGTTGGGTATTTGGAATTGTTTTGAGTGGTTTTGGTGAAAATTAGGCATTTGGAATTGTTTTGTCGTGTTGCTTAGAGTGCCGTAGAGGTATTCGAAATTTTCAAATTCAGAAACATAAGCAATGGCTTCTTCTAATGAATCTGGTTGTTTTAAACACATGTTGTTTTTGTCCGTCCGGTGAATCCAGCTATGAATGTATTGAGCGGGATTTTGTTATAACAATATACATGGAAAAGTTATTCATTTTGATCTAAATCTTCTGAATTACTTAATCAGCTGTACTACACTACTTTTTAAAAGTGTTGTAACCTACCACCGAAATCAACTAAGTGTTCATTTTTGAAAGGTGTATTTTAGTTAGTTTTGTTCAGTGTCTTATTTTTCTTCTCTCTAATTATTGTACTGCTTCTGTGTATTGCGGGTAACTATTGTTTGCTTTACCTTCATCACGGTACTCTCAGTTTTTTTAGCTTATATTAGTTGGTATAATTACAGTTATTATGTTATATTATATTATGTTATATTATATTATTATTATTAATCGGAGCAATTGTCAAATGACGGTGTCAACAACTTTTAACAAACCATTTGGGTTAGGGAGGCTTTCATAGATCGCGAACCATACGTAGAACACTCGCAATTGGAAATTGACTCGATTAAACATTAATTATGACCGTGTGGGCTTCCACGTTCCCCTCGCCGCTGTCATTATGTAGAAACTTAACGAGATAAATAGCAAAAACCAAACAAACACGGTGAAAATGAAATTCGAATCCGGCCGCCACGCCCAGCGCCCGTTTGGAATTTCTAACCGCGGAATTATTAAATATTTGCCAAGCATGTGTCGACGAAATACTATAAGGTATTTATCAAATACTGATATTTAATTAACCTCCTGGTAATTTTTTGCGTGTATTTATTTATAAAAACAAACAAAATCATTCAGCAGACTGCTTAGAGCAGACCAGTCATAGCATTACAAATACAAAACAATATTTACAAAGCTCGGTACAAGAACACAAAATGAACTGTATACGAAAAGGCAAATGAAACGATAACCCTAAAGACAAATAACGATGTGGATACGCTGAATAAGAACAATACAGTGTCTCACTGAGATACAGAAATTTTGTTTTGAAAAATACATGAATTAGTATTAAGTAAGTCAATATTGCTATCAATCCTTGAGAATATTATATATATTCTCAAGCTGGAGCATTGAAAGTCGACTGTAAGGGTTTTAATAATAATAATAATAATATTAATAATAATAATAATAATGTTTATTATTCCAAATTATAGTAGGTACATGCCAAGTTGTATAAAGCTATAAAAGGGAATAATGGACCTTGACGCAGCTTCCTTCCCAAAATAAGTGCTGTTAAAAGTAACTAAACTTATAACAAAGAAATAATTTTGTGAATTGATGTTTACCTTATGTAAGGAAATGAAAAGAAAAAAGACAGGGCTACAGGAAAAAAGAAAAGAATATGATTCTTTATTTAAGCAAAATGCTTCGTTAATTAGTGAACCATCGTTAAAATGATGTGTTTTTTAATGAGGGTATAATCATTAATTTCATATTTACTAATTATAAACATAATCTGATAGGAGAAGCACTTTTTAAAAAATTCTTTTTTATGAACAGTAATAGTTAACAAATGTTTATGATGTGAACATCCGTACGATGTGTTATTTTTTTATGAAGATAGATTATTTTGTAATACAGACATCCCAACAATTTTGGACTTTTTTTCTCTTTCAATGTAAACGGAATCCAGAAATGATCCATATATTGTATCAGCAAACTTTAAATGTGATTGTATTAAAGTTTCATACAGAAGTGACTTATTTTTTTGAAATAATGAATATTGCTGAGAATATAAAATATAATTTAAGAATTAATGAATTTTGAAATTATAGCAACTTCAATTCAAATTTCGAAATTTTATTTTACTTTCCTTTTTAAAGTGAATTTTGCCAAATTGCATTGAATGAAACATTCAGGAATAATTAAACAAATTTTATATCTTATACAATACCTATGATGATAACGAGTATGCCCATTCCAGGACTGGAATATTCATGACAGGACCGATAAAGAAAACCCCAGGAAACAATTTATAAAACAATGGAATGAAACAAAAAATCGTTGGGTAACTACAGCAACCAAGCAATACATGGTTAATTAAATTACTTAAACTAATGTTAATTATTTAACAAGCAATTCAGATTGGGTTTGAATATCACACCGACAGACGAGACAGTAGCTTGAAGCTATGCCTGGCGAATCATATGCATTGACTATTTCTGGAGCCACTAGGCATTAGTGCTGTAGTGTTGGCTACCCTGCTGTCATTACAGATACCGACACAGAAATATCCATGATTATCTTACACTTACACGTACTTAATTGGAAGCTATCAAATGTAAACTTTGAATATACATTAGGTACGGTTATATCGAAAGTAGGTGTCACTTTGATTTGATTTGAAAAAAATTTCTAAGTGTTGCCTATACGTATTCATTCATAACTTTTACGCTTCCATACTGACGAAAATTGCTCAAAATCAATTCACATCCAATGCTAATAAAAATCTGTTAAATCAGACGAAGGAGTTGTAAATATTAATATAACATACGCTTCCCCATAGTAACCGCATCCACCGTCAGTCAAGAAATATGTGCTGAAATCATCCCCAGTGAATGATTAGGAACTGTTTTAACTAAGAATTCAACTTCTTGCTCTGGAGATCGATACCACCTTTAATAAATTCCATGTAACGATTAAAATGAAATTAAATTTATTAAATTATTCAAATATCACTGCGGAGAATTTTTAAATTGGCGTCACTGGTATCGTATTTACGGTCACCGCGCCCTGAACGGGGTAAAAAATATTAATCGTGCCTTGAAACTATTAGACCTTTGCATAAATTTAAATTTAGTTAGAAGACAGAACAACGTTTGTGACGTATCGGGGCTATATACATTTCTAGGCGGTAGTTTGATTTAATTGACTAATTAGAGTCGATGACTGATATGAGACAGAAGGCGTTGTTCAGTCTATTTTCTTGATTTATAAAAATTTGTTCTATCTTAATACGAAAGAAACAGTCGTCTTAACCGTATTCCATAGGCTTAGTATTGTAAAGTCTGTTCATAGATATAAGAAAGTTACTTACTGATACGAATCAAGGAAAGACCCGGGCAAGCTGTAAGAATTAAATATGGCCGAACAGGTCCGTACTTTGCTTAGAATTTAATTATTTGGGGTTTTGTTAGAAAAGATACTGAACAATATTTATTTATTTATGTATGTATTTATGTTTAAATCTAAAATTAAATTACAAATTATTTTTATTACCTACTTAAATTACTTAAAATTGTTCACCAAGTAAATAATTGGTTTTTGTCGTTCTCTGTAAATCCAAACTTGTTCTAGATATTCCAGTCGCCATTTCCTAATTCTAAAAGATTCCATTAAAACTTGCCTTTTGTGAATTTTTCTAAATCTAAAACCCATGTGTTGAATACGGTAGTTCTGCCACATTTAACACCGGTTTCATCTTTTTCAAGCCTCCTAATTAAGATATCTAACGTAGGCACGCTTTGTTCCTCGTATAACTGGTAAATTTTACGCCGTATTATATCTTGATCACTTTTATCTACACTCGAGAAAATGTCAGCATCGCTTCTTTTTTTCTTCGCTGAAATGAGATTATTCACAATTTTCCATACAGTTGATGTTGATGAATGTCAATATATTCTATTTGCAAGTAAAAAGGATTTTATAAATATTAACTTAATGTTTGGTAATAAAGATCAAAAACGAGTTAAGCAAGTAAAAGACTTTGAGTTAAACTTTGGGGCTTATATCGGAACTATTGTCAAAAAATGTATGAGAGCATCAGTCGGTAATAATGGTGTATACTAGCATGATAAAATTTGTACTAGAGTGCTCATCCACAGTTTGGAATCCTATTTATAGTAAATATATCATCAGAATTGAAATCTTACAAAAAAATATTTTTAACAACTTAAACATTGGATACAACACTGCTCGTACGAAGAAAACTTAAAAATATACAATTTGAAACTCGAAGAAACGTGTTGCTTTTATTTAAGTCGAATTATTTTCCTAACTCTCCTACGGCACAGATAAAGATTTGTTTAATTTAAGCCTAACTATATCTAAAACAAACATATTGCTTTCATTGTAGAGATAAAAAGTTTATTGCTCACTTTCCCGATTTTATTAAATAGTATAAGCCTGTATTGTGCCATTCTGTAATTGGGTTGCTGCGTCTGCCTGTTGTAATTGCGTGTGAAGTAAAAATAAATAAATCTTTCCTCGAGTTGGTCACCTCCATCCTGAAATCGGGAGACAGGACTCAAATTACTAACTATCCAAGTATCAGTATTCGATTTGCTCTCACTCAGTGTTGGCTTAGTCTGAACTTAATCTGCTAAATGCTAAGGGTTTCACGTATACGCCTTTTACATTGATTTTTCAATGACCCTTCATAGAGTGAACTATGAGATCTTGATCCTATGATTCGAGGTTACCGCGATTCGTGGAAGTGGAAGAACACACAGAGCGTCCGTCCAAAGCTTTCAATCTCGGGAGACGGAACTTATATCTGGAGGGGTTCAAGGATCCTACCCAGGACCTTTACTATTTTATGTGGACGTCAATGGCAACACTTCTTATTTCCTTTCTACTTTGTTGCAGACGACTTGAAATTTTATATGAAAATCCGCAATATGGCTGTTTCAAAATGCAGTTAGACGTGGATCGTCTAACGAGTGATGGCAAATTTGAACAGAAATCCTAGACAACAAATATACAAAATGAATGGCTATCCTATTAATCCTTGAAGATTAACTAATTTATATTCCTCATGTTTCTCTTGGGGTCTGCAGGTCTCTTCAAATATTGGGATTTATAAAGAGATCAACCAGAGACGTTCAGAATAGTGCTCTTATTATTTCTCAACTTCACACAATTTCACCACTGCTCCTGTGTTTGGTATCCTCACAACAATGTTCTTGTTCAATCGATTAAGCAGTTCGTGGGATACATTGCATACAAAGACCATCGACTTGTTGAAGAAGTTAATTACTCTGAAATTGAGATCAACCTCTCACAACATTGTATGATGCATTATAATTGTTTTAGTCCTAGTAAGTTTCTTCACATCGGGTTAAATATGGCTGGAACTCTTATCTTTTCAGATCAGCGTTCGTAGCAATTATTAATAAAAAGCTTAATAAGGCAAGTCACTACTTGTCTGTGAGACCACTTGTCAGTTTCTGTTTTTGTATTGTAATTATAGCAAATATTGTAATTGTACCAAAGCTGTATAATGTAAATGATGTTCTTGCTATCAATTTTTAAATTTTCGTCTTTTCTTTATATTGGCTAAAAAACTGGGATGTCTTTATATGAATCTTTAATTTTAGTAATGTTTACATTTCATCCTTTTTTATTGGGCAATTGCTCGTAACACTGGGCAAGTATAGGGATTTGTAGCAAAGCATAACAGCACTTTTAAATCCTGTTGCTTAACTAAAGACATTTTGATGGAACTTGAAAAAAATGGAGAAAGTAAGTAAATAGAAAAAGTAGAATTATTTAAATAAAAACATTTACGACAATATAAACACGCCGTTGTGACATTACTTTCATGTACCAAACACAGTAGTAGAATTTGTAAAAAGGCATTTCCATTTTTCTTGAATGGATTTACATTTTATAGGCTGAAGCATATTATTACATTTTTTGAAAACGATTTTTACGCTGTTGAAAAATTAAGTAGAAATTCTAGTAGAAATTGTACCATTAATGGCAATTTCGATCACACGTGACATATGTACCGTGAAAGCGTGAATTTTTAGACCCCACCAACTCGAGAAAATCGTTATTGAGAAATAAATAATCTCAACTAGATCGGAAACGGATTTATTTAAATTTGCAGCGTTAGCATTGAAAGTGGCCGCTGAAAGTGAAACCTACCGCACGCATGGGTCTTTGTGATAACAAGGTTTAACGCTCGTTTTCTTGGTTTTATTGCTCACGACTTAATCGTATGGGACAATGCATTATCGAAGCAGAATCAGGCGCTGTCCTTGGTAGTCAGGGGAGTTCTGCATTCTACATTTCTTAGTTTGTTAATTAATTTTTTGAGTTGCAACATTTTTTGTCACTGCAGCTGCCTTAAAAGTATAATTAGGCTGTCAACTTCGAATAATTCCGATCCTTTGGTTATAAGTTTTTGAGCGATCTGATATTTGTCGTAGACTTTACCCATATGCTAATCAAAACTAACGTCTATCTCTCCATTTTGTGGTTTAGCATTAAAGAAATGATTTTGTGTACCAGAAGAGCTATTAAAAGCTTCTGCGGGTATTAGATTTTGTATTTTCACATATCTTTGCGTATATCGTAATGATCTAGAATATTCTGCAGTTAGTTTGACCGAATCCAAATATCCAAATGGTTTAATTTGGCTTACAAAATGAACGTGCATTGAACTGAGATTGGAGTTGCGTCATTTGTCGCAATTTGCTGAGAACTGATTGTATCGAACCCCAGGGCTGTTTTGTTTTGTTTAATTATACACAGAGAAGCAAATATTTTCTGATTAATGTTTATTTAATGAGGAAAAACGACAGTATGATAATTATAAGATAAATTATTTCTTGTTATATACAAATTAAATGTCAGAATCGCATTTTCGGTGTTGCCGAGCAAAGGGATTGCATTATGGTGGTACTCCTGTGGAGTCCAGTCCATCTTAATGTACGTTGAGAAGGGCGAGGGTGAATTTGACCGCATGATAGTTATACAGAATCGCGAAAATTTTGAGTAATATTGAAAATGAAGTCCGATATAACTTCAAGAAAACGAATTATCGTGGTCTAAGCAGTTATTTATTAGATTTAAATGATAGAATAGAAATAGATAGAATTTAAATGATATTGTTGATAGATTTTAGGGAATATTATTTTTGGCTGTGGATATTTTTGTACCAAAATATGTAGCTAAAAAGTCTTCCCTTCCTGTTTGCTTTGCATCAGAGTTAAAGAGAAAGGTTATCGCTAAAAAGATTGCCATTACGTCGAGTTTGTTGCCAACGTTGGGAATGTAAAGAGCTGAGTAATGCTTGTTGTTCCCTGTGTGCGTCTGGTGTCGAATAACAGATAAGAGAGAATGTGGAAGTTTGTGAGGCATTAAGCACACCGCGGAGGTCAATGTATGTTTCTTGGTGATACGCACGCCGAGGGAGGTAGGGAAATATCGGAACTCGTTGCAACACGTTTTGAATCAATTTATAGTAACTCTAAGAGAGTGTAAAGTACTGAACGGAGTCCTCGGTAATATCATTGTTGAATAGCAGCATAGGTTTGTAAATAGCCGTTCTAATGTGACATACTACTTATACTAACTTCATAGTGATGTGTCCATATACACTGACTTCGGCAAATCCTTTTATTTGCTGGACCAAGGAGTATTACTGAACAAATTTCAAAAGTTTGGTATTAGGAGTGCGTTTCTATCGTGGCTATCAAGCTATCAACATAGTGTAATATCCGGTGTGCCTCAGGGATTCCTTCTGTTCCTTCTTCTGACGAACGATATAGTCCATCATTTGGAGTCAGATTTTTCACTGTTTTCAGATGATTTGCCGCTGTATGCGATCAGTTGATGGTTGTGAAGTGCTACAAAGGGAGTGGTGTACCATGACCAATTTAAAATAAAATACTGCAAAATGTGCCTTATGTTTTTTTTCAGCTAAAATTCCTGCTGATTGCTCATATTGAATGGAAGAGTGTGCGTTGAAACAATAAATGATTTGGGTATCATTTTGGATAAATCATTATGTTCTGAGCTGCACTTTAAGGATATCATTAGCCGGACTAACCGTATGTTGCCATATGTCGGTTTTATCTTAGATTATAGGTCAACAATCTGGTTTCCTTTTTGTGAAATTCACAAACACTGAATTGAAGCTGTGCAGAACAAGTTTTTAAAGTATCTTAGGTATATAGACTCTCGAGGAGCGTAGAAAATTTCTTGATTTATGTTTTGTCTTTCGTATGATAAATGGTGCTATTGATTCTGCCCAGTTTTCATTTTCATGTCCCTTCTAGAGAATTGAAGTCACGTTTTGTCTCCTGTGCTGAGTAATACTCGACATGCTCAGAGTATGCCTTTAAATAGGCTGGTCTCCTTTGTAGATCAATACAGTACCATTGATTACTACGGTGTTCTTTTCAATTGTTTTAAAATACAATTAAGACAAATTTTTGTTAAATTGATTTGTAGTTCTGGGATTTTTTAATTTTTATTTTTGTAGTCTTGTAAGATGACGTGAACGTTGAAATAATAAATAAATAAATAAAAAAATGGGCAATATATACTATTGTAATATTTTTACTTAGTTTAGACAACAGTTGTAGCCTCGCTCCAAACCAGTATAACATGAGCTAAGAGTGACTTGACAAATGCTTTATAAATCACGAGATTTTTCCTTGATAAAATTTATGTATTAAGCATCTTAGTTTATTATATAGATGTTCTCATCGAGATTAATAATTTTATTATTTCTAGAAAGGGGTAGTTTTAGTAATTCGTGTATCAGCAACAAATTGAGAAACACTAAGCCATTTGCAAGAAGGAACTTGGCCAACAACTGCTAGAAAGGAGCTATAATTCTAATTTTAGACATTAAGGCATAGGTAGGTGAACTACCTATCTCTTTTGAGAAGAACAAACTAGAAAGTTATAAATGCAACGATCATGCAAGACGGATAATCTTAAACCGTAATTTCATGCATAACGCCACGATGTGCGAAGGATTTGGTACCCCGAATGGGGTTCTGCTTTATTATTTAGAAAAAAATCACTATAATATGGTTTTTTTAGTATTTAGACTTTACTTCAGCGAATATAGCTTGTAGCGAGTCGCCTTAGTACCGTCATAGACAAAATTTTGCTATATTTTAAAAACTTCATAATTTGTTTTAGAAAAATTGATTCTCATGAATGAAGTCAAAAATCGACCATTGTATTGTAATAAAATGAAGTGGACAATCATGAAAAGAAAATGGTGAAAAAAAATGCTAATTTTGAATATATCGAATATTTCCTGAATGTCAAACTTGTCGAGGATTTATTTTGATATAAAGGGAAACTTCTTGTTTATGATAAATAACATGTAAAGAATACACCAACAAAAGCAGTTAAAATGAAAGGCTTACAAAATTACCTGTATACGGACATCTGAATCATAAATAAAACAGAATCTGGAAGTGATGATGTTTACAAACCACATCTATGGTACTTTACCTAAATTTGTTAGTATTTATTTTTATTATATTGTTATTATATTATTGTCAGATAATTTCTAAAATCTCTAAATTTTTAGCCTATAGTCCAAAATGTTTGCAACTATTACAAAAAGGCAATATAGAGTTCTTTATAGAGATTTTTAAGATGCTTTAAATATTATTAATTTGATTGTCATTTCCAAATATCATTACTGAGCATTTGTTAGGATTATGTATGAGGATATGTTCAGTGACTGAAAATCTATTCAAATCAGAATTATTTCTGTTGCTTGCTTCGTTAATTCATCCCTGAGAAAAATAAAAGTACAGTTGGGTGTTATCGACATAAATATAATGATCACAAAACTGTAATGATATTGTGACCTAAAAACTACCCTGGGATACTCCACTGTTAACAGCCAAAAATGTTGATTCATCAAGTACTTCTGGTTTTCTAGTATTTAAAAAAGATGATACACATTTTTAAGATGTTTCACTGAAAAATTGAAATGTCAAAAGCCTAAAATCAAATGAAACCGAGGTACTAATTTTCGAATCATCTTAGGCTCAAAAAATATCATCTATTACATGTGCAACAGCGCCTTCACAAGTATAACAAGATCTAAAACCCAATTGTTTTGGATTTTAGATTCTTGACAGTTTACAGTTAAATATAAATAATGGTTTTCTACTTCCTTCTGTAAAATACCTAATTTTAAACCGACCTAGCGTGCGGGAAGCGTTACTTTTTCAGCCAATTCGGACATTTCCGGGATTTTGGGAGCAATGGGATGTTTTCGGAGATATTTCCTACGCTTTGAATTTTGACGGTCATGTCAGTGAATGTTGTTTGTGTTGTTTTGCGAAAATGTTGCCAAAAACTAGAACAAGTATAATATGCAACACATTCGTTATTTTTGTATCTGCTGAACTGAGAGAATTTATTACACATATGCTAAAACTGACATTAAAACTTTTTGATGAATTCGCATACAAATCCGGCAGGTAAAAGCACTATCACATAGAGAAAACTGTAGTCCCTAAAACTAACGATGTAACTTTATGTGAGGATTCTGTGTTACATAGACAGGCGGTTTTACCCAGATCCGCTAGTGTGAACTTTGGTTGTGTAATAATAATAATAATAATAACTGGAATAATGATAATAACAATAATAATAACAATAAACGGATTTTTATTTCAGATAGTGGTATTAGAAACATACAATACAGAAACTAATTAGTTGTACCGTCGACTGGCGCAGTCATGCTTAAAATTAGGTCTATTCTACTGAACCAGTGCGTGGCGTAATAGTATACAACAAAATTAAACAATATTTTGATGATGACATCCTGTTCTAGCTGGTTAAATAAATTCATGAGAAAAACTGACAAAAAAATATAAACGAAAAAAAAACAGAAATATCTCTACAGCAAATTCTGTAGACACCATAATTCTTCTTATATTTAATTTTAAACGTAGTAGAATTTGAATTTACCAAGTTATTAGCTATTGAATTATCATATTTTACGGCGTTATATAAACTCCTCTCAAACATAGCACTCCAATAATGAGACATTGTTAAAAATTCCCCAGCTCTAACATCAACATAATTAAAATTTGATAAGAGAAGGGATTCGCAAAAGGTTTCCTTAACTTTTGACCTAACGAAGTTAAACACTGTGCCATCAATAAAAATCTTTAAAGAATTTTTGATATGTTCATCTTATTTTTATTTGCAAAAAGCAACAATGAAGATTTTGTAGGTTTTTTGAATTAAGATTATGGCCTTTGGAGATTTTACTCGAAGTTCGTAAATCGTGATTTATGTTTTGTTCTGCATCAAAAAGATCTTCATAAAAACAATGACATCGTCGGCCAACGCTTGAATTTTACAGAGAGTTTATGATTTTAGAATGTTGGAACTATACTCAAGAAATAACAGAGGACCTAAAATGGACCCCCGCATTGTCAGATCCCATCCAATTTTAATAGGTAGTATAAACTATCTACCTGTTTGAAAAATTTCAGCTCGATAGCAATGTCTCGACAGCTTTTCCTATTGAACTGAGAAAATCAAAGTTATAGTAGTCGGACCAAGATCATATTTCATCGGCAGAATACTATTTTCCTACCGTGTGTAAAATGCCTAATTACCCACCGATCCAAGGCACTTCGGACATTCCCGGGATTTGGGAGCAATCGGATGTTTTCGGAGATATATATATATATATATATATATATATATATATATATATATATATATATATATATATATATATATATATATATATATATATATATATATATATATATATATATATATATATATATATATATATATATATATATATATATATATATATATATATATATATATATATATATATATATATATATATGATGACACTATACTCCGGGATATCATCCGTTCGCTCGTTGAACTCCGACTGGAATCCTGCATCCGACTGGAATCCTGCAGACGTTTCGCCAAAATCTCACTTGGCATCTTCAATGCTCGCGCTCCGAAAACACTTCGAACACTCATATATATATATATATATATATATATATATATATATATATATATATATATATATATATATATATATATAGCGATTTAAAATCCGTCGCAGGTTATTCGTGTCGAGTGTCCAGCAGTGTATTTCGCGTCGAGAATTATATACCGCGTGTTCCGTACGTGTAATTTTATTAAACCCAACGGTGCATATGTCGATAAATACTTTCGACAGTACTGAGCGATTTGCAACCTCTAAAAAATCCAAATCGTAGTGTTGTGCAACGCAATTTAATGGCGATCGACGGGATCGTTATTATAATGTGGGAACATTTGAAGCGAGGCTGCATTTTCCTAATTGGTGGTCGTTTTTTCCTCGGACCAATGTATTTGTTCGTTTCACTCTGCGCTCGTACTTTCGATTTTATTTCTTTTGTTTGTTTTACACGTCAGAGAAATTTTCACCGATAGTTTTCGTCACTGTTCGGTAGCAATTTTAAGCGCGCCACAATGGAAAGCTCACATTGGGGATTTTCAATATTATGACGATGCGTTATGACATCGTTCTAAAATTCAATGAAAAAAATCCCAGCGATTGTTGGCGACGGGTGATTATCGCAATGCAATTATGTAACGGTAATTGTTCGCCGGCGTTCTCCTTTTTTTAATTGTTGCTGAATTTTGCAAAATTCGTGAGCATATTGTCGTTTTTTTATGTATCGTGCGTGACTTTGCGAAACTTGTACCCACGCTGCCTTTAAATAATTGTTTTTCAAATTAAAGGGAGAAAGAACATCTTAACTTATAGGCTATTTCAGAATAATGTTGCGTAAACCGGGAAATTCATTCGACTATACAAAATCAAACTATACAGAAGAGAGTAGCAGAAAATCTTTCATCTTGATGAGGCCTAGATTGATGAAGATTATACATGGTATTTGAAAAGTGAGCAAAGAATTATTTGGAGATATTCATAAAGTTAAGCGGCTACTTTTTTACCCACATAGTTAAAGAAGCCACTCCGTTTAATATGCATAAAAATGTGAGTATAAACTCCAACTTGTGAGCGTCTACTTCGTCCACTCAGTATCTGCTTTCGAAGATGCGAGGCTCCTTAGTAACCGAATTAGTGATATCCGTACGCAATGGTCGAATTTATGCCTATTTATCATCGTAAGTTGTTTAAGTAAGTAAGTAAGACTATCGTGCCCTATATTAGTTTAGCAGAGTTAATATTCAGTGGATAATAACTTCTTGGAGTACTGACACTGATACTGATTATCAGCGTTATAGCACATACCGTGAAGAAATAAAATGTTTGGATCGAATTTCCATCCTTAGATGAACAGAATGATAAAAATAAGTGGCAAGAAAAGTTTAATTGTCCTTCAGCTATTGATACTGTACTCATCTTCCCATACTGAAGCGGGAACGAATATATTAACACAAAAAACGTTGCTTTTTACAAAACTACTGGATTCCTCCTGCGTCGGTTTTTGCTTAGTTGAAATTGCTGGCGTTTCGCCTGTACCTGCTTATATATTGCTTGAATGGGGGGGGGGGGGCTAATGAGGGTTATAAACACCATCTCGGATGACTGATTCCCAAATTGGTGACAAGTAGAAACCGACTCACCGAGGAAGATTAACAATTGTTAGGTTGTTTATAGATTTCTAAAGACTCTCGGATTTTTCGTTGGTAGAAGAACTGATTACATGCAAGAATTTTAGTGTTATCAAATAAAAGTATTTGGCTTCGTAGTCAAGAAACACTAGTAAATTTTCTTAGGCATTTAAACTCGATATACTCTAACATACGTTTTACCAATGAGTTGGAAGCTAATAATAACCTGCCATCCTTAGATATTCTTATCAATAGAAAATAAAACTTAACATTGGGTTATTGTGTTTACAGAAAACCTACGCACACAGACCGATACCTTAATGTATGGTTACATCACCATCCGGCCCAAAGATCATCGGCTATCAACTCTCTTGTTTACAGAGCCGTAAAACTATCTCAGCCCGAGTCACTGAAAACAGAATTAAAACACCTTACCTCTGTTCTTCTCTCTAATAATTTCCACATTAAAGATATTAAACGTTCCATCAAAAAATACACTTCACCACAACCTTCCAATAGCAATGAGGCCGAAAACAATCCTACACTTGCCACTGTGGTCCTTCCTTACATTTAAAACTTCACTGACCATATATAAAGAGTTCTAAAGAAGTATAACGTCAAAACCAGATTTACCACTTACCCAAAAATCTCTCAACATCTGCGGTCCGTCAAAGACAAAATTCCATTTGAGATGCCAGGAGTTTACAGCATTCCATCCATATGCGGTAAAGAAGACATTGGAGAGACCAGACGAAAAATATCAACTAGGCTCAAAGAACACGAAAGAGCCTTACGACTAATACAAATAAACTCATCAGCTGTTGCCGAACACACTCATGAAACCGGGCATAAAATTTTACATATTCTTGATATTACTATGGATCATCTTATTTTTCTAAGCTGCTGTCCTAGATGCCGAAGTAAAAATTAAAATACTATATTAATAAATTCAAAGCATAAATTGCGTAACTGTGGATAAATCATTCATATATTTTTTGATTAAAATGCATGTTGGTAGTGTGTCAGTTTGTTGGAGCGAGAGTCTCACAGTATATAGTACTTCAGAAGCAACCAAAACAAGGTCAATAGATTTTTATTTTTCGAGAAACGTCTAGTGAAATATAAGTTGCCATCGTACGCAATGGATAAAACTTATTTTTGAATTTCTTGGGTATTCTAAAGATTTTAGTTATGATTACTAACACCCTCCAATGGAGGATTCTTTCAAAGATGGTGTTCCATGAGGTCTATTACTCATACCTGATAATATTTTTTATTTCTCAGTTTTAACTTTAACTTTACTATTAACAAATCTTTCAAATTACCTTTAAAATAATTGCAGACTGTTGATATTACTTTCAATTTTTTACATCTTATTATCTGAGCTAACATCCTAGACGCCAAAGTCAAAAATTAAAACACTGCGCAAACACACAACCATTGAAACGTTTTTTGATTAAAATGACATTTCGAAAACAAGTTAGTAGGGTGTCAACCAAGATCTTTTAAGACCATCTCCTTCAAATTAACCAGAAAAATAGTTGATTTAAAATAACGTGACGCTAGTCTGTGGTTCGATAGGACCTCGTATTGCAAATATACTGTTCTTTGGAAAAAAAGCATCAGTTTTTGCCCTACGTTGGCTTGTTTCAAATTGTAATTTCACAACGACGCGAACGATTTACTATAGCAATAAATCATAAAACATGCGTCGACGAAAACAGAGCGAGGCCATCAAGGAACTACTATTGGCGACAAAAACGGCGGACGGCCATCATAACAATAAATAAAAATGTATCTAGGAAACCTTTCATGCGAGGCAAAACGATAATAACACTTAAAATTACCCATAAGTTTTTACCTTAAATATGAGTTATATTTTTCCAGGTGTAGTCGAGATGGAGTCCACGGTAGGTCGAGTTTTGCCCGTAGTTCTTCTACATCTTATGTCTACGATCGGAGCAAGTCCGCAGAGTTACCAAAACGTATTCCTAGACAGGATAAACCCAAACTACGACAATACGATATACGGGGGATCCTTTATTGATGGCGGAAACTACCCTGTCGCCCAGACATCATACGCGGTCACCCCGATTGTACCGAATACAGGGTAAGGACGTAAGAACTTGCCAAAGAACATACGAAAATGCGCTGAGCCGATCCTTTTGCCATAATATTTTTAATAATTATGTTGATAAACTGTTAATTATTAATAATAGTGTATCGTGCCTTAATTTCTAACGAGTTGGTGCTTGGAATTGGTTAATCAGTTTCGTTGACGTCTCATTTTGTTTCGTACTAAAGAGACTGGCCTGTTATTTTGGAAATTGAACCCCAATTTTAACATTCCAGCACAGTTAACTGGAAACTTAGTAATGAGATTTTCGGTTGCGCAAACAATATCTTCATTAACTATTTGTAATAAATAAATCTAATAAATATAAAATAAAAAGACAACTTCTTTATAATAAATAACATTTCTTGTTCAGAAAATAGCAATATGTACTTTTAAATTTGGTTAATTATTTTAAAATAACTTTTTAATACAATCGCATTTATATATTTTATTTACTTGAATACTCGATGGCTCGTATAATTTTTTTTATTTCGGTAACGGTATGGGATCGCTATTGGTACAGAAATAATCAGCGCCAAAAAAAAAATTGTTTGTCCGTTCTCCGTTCTCGTCTTTTGGTTTTTCCTGAATAACATTCAAACCATTGGAGCTACAAAATTGAAATTTGCCTCCTTTTTAACCCTCCACGAGGTACATAAGCTTGTAGGAAATGGCCTCGATCCGACGCCGGCATCCATCTTTTTTTTCTTGATTTTCGACTATTTTTTGGACATTGCTATGAAACACGATAAGTGTCCCAAATTTGAAGCAATCGACTTGATATTTGGCACATATATGCAGTTTTGCTCTGTCCCGGAACGTAATGAAAATGGGTGGACTGGGGGTTCGGGAAGTATTTAAAAAAATAAAAATCGCGTGTGCAAGGTTCTACAAAAAAGACCATTTTTTAAAAACCTTTTACAAGACCGAAAAAATTCTTGAAGCAAAAGACGAAGACTATACGGCTCCATAAATTTTTATTCCTGACAATTTTTCAAAAATATACAGGGTGCGCCGCAAATTAAAAAAAACTGAAAAATGGGTCCAACTATTAATGAAAATTGGCAATAATTTCAAATCTGTGTTTTAGATGTCAGCTTCTTTTACATGACAATATAGCCTATATAGACAGCTAAGGTTTTTAAGTATTGTACAGGGTGTTCGCTATTTTTCGTGCAATATTAAAAAACATAATAAGTGCTCCAAATTTGCAGTTACCGACTTCAGACTTGGAACAGAAATAGAAGTCTGGACCAGCATTTAGACTCTTTAAATTTGGAGAAATAAAATAACGCGAAGTATTTTTTTTAATTTTTGATTTTTTTTTTGGTTATTTTAGCATCCACAACAACATCTTTTAGACCAAAACCATTCTCTCCGATCCGAAAAATTTTACAACCGTAATACGTGGGAGACCCGGCGCTATAACTTTTGTTTCACTCATTTTTTCGATTATATACAACGTGTTATAGTTATGGACAAAAATCTAAACGACCTTGAAGATTGTTCTTTTAGAGAGTAAATTATTACCCGTAAATCAAACTTCTTACGAAAAATAGCTAATCCGTTCAAACAGTGTTATAGGCCGTATCAAGGGCTACAATTTTTGTATTTACGGTTTTCGTCACATACGCTGTTCGATATTTGAAAAAATCTAAATGAAAATCACCATTTATCGCCCTCAATCTAGACGCGATGACGTCATTTACCACGTACTACATGCTTTCAGAAAACAAGTAGTTTTTTGAAAACCATTTACTCCATTTAAAAAAATTCGGGTACCACAAAACTAAGGAGATCCAAGGCTATAGCCTCTATTTCGAACATTGTTGAAATTATATACAGGGTACGTCCTTTTAAGATGTGATATTTTGGAAATATATAATTTTAAATTGCAATTATCAGTACAAATTTTAATATTTACCCAAGTTTGCCGCAACTTTGATGTTCGATGAGATGCGAAGGACACTTTACAAATTACATCGATTTTGCAAAAGTTCCATAGTGATCTGCAAGAGCACGATAGAAAAGCAATGCGTCCCTCTAGGACAAGAATAAGCGGAGCGCCTCTAAAAAGCATTTAAAATAAAAAGCTGATTCGCGCTACTTGCGACGAACTTGCCCGCCCAGCGACGATTTTTCGAAAACATTTATTAACAAAACAAAATCAGATCATGTAATATGCAACAAGTATAAATGCTTTACTTATCCAAAACTGCAAAACTGCTAAACATTCCTTCGCAGGATATATACATTACTGCAACCATATGGTACACATGAATTAACTGTTTTAATTTATTAATTATCACCAGCATAAAATTATCGAGGACTATTTCAGAGTAATGAAATTATGTTAGATATAAAGGCTGACTGATCTAACGGATATTTAGGTCACTTTCATTGCTCGGCATCGATTGTATAAAAAAAATAGTCATCAGGTATTTATTATTGAACATTATACCAAAATGCAAATTAATTAATTAATTAATTAATTAAATTATAAAAAGTCATATGTTTCGATCGAACAAGTAGTCAAGTTCCCACATTTTCTCCCTCTCTATAATAACATAATGGACCGTTTTACGCATATTCTCTGGTGTCAGTCCATAACCTAGCTTAAGATCTTCAAGTTTGAATGTCTTATTGTGTTTTGCTACAAATCCTTTCACATACCCTCATATAAGTTCTAAAGGATTTAGTTAGCAATGATATTGCGGGATACGCCTTGAATGATAGCTTTAGGGCTTTATAGTCAATTTCCCGTATTCACAACTGGGAAACTTCATTGAAAAATGCCCATTTGATTCCAATTGGTCTATTAGTCTTTTGGAACTATATAAGTTATTTTATTAATCTACACTTTTGTGAAATAGCCTTTAGAAGGTATTTTACATACATAAGTTGGCTATAGTAAAAATAATCAAAATATATTATAATTACTTCATAAAAGGTCAAACGACTAAAATAATTTAAATACCCGCAGCAAACGTAAATCGTTCAAAAATGAAAATCGATACTGGCTGCACTACCAGAACCATTCCAAGTCAGATCAAGCCGGAACAAAGCAAAAGGAAGAAAGCTTGTTGATTGTGTGATAAGCTTTGTTCATTTAGTTAGTTAAATAAGAAGAAACGTTGTTCAGATTTTCACATAAATATATTTAAATGACAGCTGTTTATGTATTGATTAGCGTTGCCGAAAGAGCTGTCATTTAAATATATTTATGTGAAAATCTGAACAACGTTTGTTCTTATTTAAATATTTTAAATGGATTTTCATCAAGTAAAAGCCACTTCAGTAGAATTTGTTCCATTTCTTACTAGTCAACTTGAATCCTAGCTCAGAGTGCAGTAAATAAAAATTTCGCACAATCATAAACAACTTGGATGGAGTATATGAGTGGTCTTTGGCAATCATTCCTACGTGTCAAGGATGAGAAAAAAAAAGTATTAATTCGTATTGTTGAATTAACAAGGTGCAATTGGTAAAAAATATATGTGTGTAAATACTTAGGAGTGACAATGGATAGTAGACTTGTTTTCGAGCGACATGAACACTTAATTGCAAAACTGCAAATGAAATTTTTTTCATTCAACTTCACCAGACTTACCTAGATGAATTTATTAAAACTGACAATCCTTAACTACTTTCGCAAGCTAATTTTAATTGTAACCCCTATCTTAATGTTAGAAAAAGAAATCTGTTTGCTTTTCCAAAGTCACCAATATAGCTCTGCCTTAAATATTGACTTATTTCCGACATATATAACATAAATATTTTTATTTAAAGGGTTACTTTGGAATTATTCAGTTGAATAACTTAGTGCAGTTAGTCCATACGAGGGCATGGGATGAGCGTTGGTTGGCTTATTTGTTTATTTAATTTCAAATGTAGATATAAATATTACAATATTTTATTACTTAATAATTAATAAATAAGGAGTTTGTGAGGTTATCTAAATGGTTTGTCGCATGTGCACATGCAGTTCTCGTAAGAGGGCAACTGTTTTGACGGTTCTTAGGGCGATCTGGGCTGGTTGGATAAAAAAAACCCATACCAATACGTCAGTGAAGAGACGATTCCAAAATAACCCGAATATTGGATTTTCCACGGTGCCTACCTCTGCCAGTTCGCAAACATAGTCTAGTTAATGAGTACTATTACCGAAATATTGTTTGTTTTGTTGATTTGGAATTATGTCTAAATCATGGTGCGGAAAAAGTGGACTAGCACATTAAAAATTTCAAAAATTACAAACAATTAAAGATGGTAAAGAATAAATACTTTTTTTGGTTACAGCTCGTACACTAATAATTTTTTTGGGTAATGAAAAAAGAGGAGGATATTTACTAAAAAAAAGTTCCCATTCCCGAAACCATACCTCCATTATTAATAATTTTAATTTCTTCTTCTTCTCCCTTCTTTTTGTTAGGCGTAAGCCTGTTTCATTGATCATCCCCCTGCTTGGTTCTAATTGTCTGGTTGTGGAAGGTCGTCGCTCCAACGTTTTCGAGGTCTGTCGGTGCTTCTTCGCCCCGATGGTGATTTGTCCCTCGTTACTTTGACGATTCTCTCTGCGGACATTGGTATTTTGCCCACTATTCCGAGGAATATTTTGATTTCTGTGTACTCTAGCATTGTTTTGGTCTTAAATGTTTCGTGTCCTGTTTCGATGGTATACGTCATTATTGGTCTTATAGTTGTTTTGTATATTCGCTTTTTCGTTTCCACTTTTATATGTTTGTTCGACAATATATTATTAATGCATCCGGCCATTTTTGTTGAACAATCTTGTCCTCGATTTCAAGTTTGCAATTTTAGATGTTTTCTCGATTGAGATTCTCATGTTGAGTTGTTTTTCTGTTTTAAAGAATTGGTAAGAACTCTCTGAAAGTTATCTTCATTTCCTGGTACTAGAGCGGCATCGTCGGCGTAACATATTATTTTGACCTCTCTATATCCCATTTTGAACCCTGGATGTTTAAAAACTTGTTTAATTATTTCATCCAATATAGTATTAAATCAAAGTGGACTTATAGAATCTCTTTGACTTATTCTGATGTTTACCGGTATTTGTTCGGTGAGTTCGCCATTTAATCTAGCTTGAACTTTGTTTTCTGAATAAATATTTTCAATTATCTTGATAATATCGTATGGTATTTATCTGTCTTGAAAAATATGGATAACGTCATCTAGTTGGCTAGAAGGCTTTTTCTATATTGATAAAATAGATGTATCCTTGTTGTTCTTCTGCCAATGTAATATATGTATCGCTTTATTTGTGATAATTTTAGTTGTTGAGCGTCGTGTCCTGTAGTTTTATCCCCCGGTAGTTTGATGCATTTTTTGTGTCCATTTTTGAAAAGTAAAATTGTTGTGCTAACACGCCATTCGTTTGGTATTTTATGATGAAACGTGATTTTCTTTATTAAAGTTTGTAATTATTGTGATCTTTTTATTCCACCATATTTGAGTAGTTCATTGGTTATATCATCTTTACCATGACTCATTTTGTTTTCTAGTTTTTGTACGGAAATTTCTACGTTCCGTACTTCTATAATTGTTTCATCGTTAGTAACAATACTGGGTGTAATTATGGTTTCTTCGTTTTTATCATTTTCTTTGTGGTATAGCTTCTTTTAAATATTCTCTCCAGGTTTAGGAATGAGGTTAGCAAGTTAGTACGTAAAATTTGAAAAAATGCGGTATAATCTAAATACTCCAAAAAACTGATTCCCGTTAATTTTAATTAAGAAGTCCATTTCTTTATAAAAAAAAATTTTAAACAAATGCACCTAAATTGTTTTTGTTAGTTAACGTAAAAACGGTAAATTAAGGATAAATGAAAAAAAAAATACAACATTGCGGTGAATTTTCTTTTTTTATTAACTTAAAAAAATAATATAAACGCAATATTAAATTTATTTAAACTTTTATCACGTGAGCCATATCACATTATTTTGGTAATAGTATATTCAACTAACGTAATTTTAAACTCATTAACTAGACTAATAGTTCATCGGTATGTCGAACGAAGCTAAGGACGTCGACTATACTCTCGATTGAACGATTTTTGTTGCCGCATTCATTGCCCACGGAATATGAAGCCTAATTTCTTGGGTAATACTGGATATACCTGCGCGTTCCGCCTTAATGTGTATGAAGGCATACGTACATGTGCCGATTTATTCAACAGCCACGTGACCTCAATTCCACGAGTCGACCCTCATTTGCCACGCAATAAGCGAATATTTTTCTCTGGTCGGTTCGAAATTTATTGATATTTCAATACAGAATACAAGATGTCTGTTTTAACACATTAAGACAACAAATTCTAAGAACAATTCGATGTTAACTTTACATTTTTAACTTGTCCGAGATGGAGTCAGATAGGAAAGAACGACATGTGCGGCTCTACAAAAAGTTTTTGTTTATAAAATAAAGAAAGGAAACTGTCCCTTTTCACCACTAATCAAATGAGATTAGCAGGAATGGCTATTACTTTGTCGTTTTCATTACTATAGTATATAAAAGTAGAAAAGTAGAACATACCAACTATTTATTAGCTAAATAATTAAAGGCCCTGAACCCCCACGACAGAGAAAGGGATAATAAGATCAATAAAATAATGTACCTGATTCTCTAGTCCGCATCTTCTATATTTTACATAGCTTCTATAAATTTATAAGAAATATATTTTTGGCCATTCGTTATGTTATATTTAGTAGTTTGTTTCGACTTTCTTTTATTTTATTTGCCTATTCTATGGTGTTTATATTTCGTTTTGATGATTTATATTTTAGTCACCATTTTACGATCAGAATTTCAATTCCCAAGATTTTCGTTACCGCTATTGCTATTGCCACCATTTAAACAGTTTTTATCAACAAGATACTCCATTTCAGAAGCGTCTTTGGTTCCGGTCAATACATTCCTGGGTTACCTCAAGCCCCGACCACCCAAGACCCAAGCACTCTTGGCTGTGGTACGGCACCATCATTCTGCTCACCTAACTCCAGATACAGAACATACGACGGTTCGTGCAACAACCTTAGAAATCCAGGTCTCGGAACACCTCAGACCCGTTACAACAGGTTACTGCCTGCAAAGTATGGAGACGGTGAGAAGAGTAGCGATAATATAAATCTCCAATCGAGGTTACTAACGTTTGCTTTTGTTGTTAGGGATTAGTACTCCAACGCTAGCTCAGAGCGGTAGACCCTTGCCCAGCGCTAGAGCCGTCAGCGCGGTGATGTATCCAGATGTGCCCATTGAAGATCCGATCTGGACCCTCAACGCCATGCAGTACGGACAAATTATCACACACGATATGAGTTTGATTGTAGGCACTACTCAAACGCGTAAGTTTCATAATATTTCTTAGAATCCATCCACTGGCAGCGTCTTCAGATATTTTGTGATATAATGGTGGTACTCCCATTAATGTGTCGAAAATAAATGAGACAAGTCATTAATACAGTATTAAAAAATCGGCAAATTAAAAATTGTGCATCGAAAAGAACTTGTCTCCACTTCGTTTGTTCCCATATACTTCTTGTTGGGCTAAAAATGAAAGAGTACTTTTATAAACATTATGCATTAAAGATAACAAAACTTTCTCTAATATCAGAACCGCATTCAACGAAATGTTGTTCACCTGACGGTCAGCTGCTATCTTTGGCAAACAGTCCCGACCATTGCTTCCCAATCACAGTACCCAGAGATGATCCGGCATATTCCCAGTTGAACATCCGCTGCATGAACTTTGTCAGGACCATTACAGACAGAGACAGGAATTGTGTGGGAGGTCACCAACCAGCCGAACAGGTTAGGGTTAAGCGATTCTCTTAGTGGTTGATTGGTTGTCTTTATCCAGGGATTCTTTCTGTTTAATTTTAAAGGTCAAAAATGAAAATTAAAATTATACGACATGAAAATAATAAAAAACGGGATTCGGATATAACTAGAATAGAATTAGTGCTGCAGAGAACCTCTACTACTTTGATAACTTTTTGGTATAGTTCCATCTGTCTAAAAAATAAAAAGAGTTAACCTAAATGCTACCAAAACAAAATTATTTAGAAGCTTTCTGTTAGAAGTAGCTTATTAATAATATATAATATAACATTCCAAATCAAATTAATATTTATAAAACCAGTCAATTTTATTACTGGATAGATTTCGTCAATAATGGAAATAAAATGGAGAAAAGTCATAAAAAAATACGTAATAGTTGATTAGAAAATTTTGAGAAAGTAAAGGAACTATTGTGTTATATTCTAAATAATAGAGCAATTGTAATAATACGAAAATATCAAAAACTAATTTTATTTATTTATTTTAAACTAAGCAAACCAACTTTATCTGAGTGATAAAATAATTCCAATTAATAATGAATCGCTTTGTAAAATTAAGAGAACTTAAGGATACTCTTAAGAATAGAAAATACTGTATTGCTCTGATATTGATGGTATTTTTGTTGTGAAAGTTTGTTTGGCTGAAGCTTCTTGACATGAATTAACTAATCAGGGCGAGCGTTGCTTTTTTCAAAATTTTATTTAATTTTAAGATGTTCGTTACAATAAACATATCTTCAGTAAGTACTGGGAAATTGAAGAAATAACATTTTTTCAACTATACCATCAAGAAGGGTGGTTGGACACTTCTTCGGTGTTTCAGTTCTTCGAGTTTTTCTAATTTATTATTGGTTCATTTATTTCTTGGTTCATTTTATACTTGGATATTTGTAGAAGTCCGAGAACTCCAGAAATGAGTAACTTGACGGAAGTTCTCTTAAATTATTCAATTGATCTAATTAACTTTCTTTAAATGAACAGTCCAAATTCAACTGATTTTGTGGTATTGGTATATTTGACAAATCAGGAAACAATATTGGCTACATACTGGAGTTGATTGTTGATTTATTGATCGATTATTTGATGATTAATTTTCATAAGGCATCCATTTGGAAATTTAATACGTTCTATGAGGATTTTGCTATTCCTCTGGAACTACTAAAATCTATTAGCTGGAATTTTCCAGTTCTTAATTTCATTTTTCTTAATTGCTCAGTCTTTTTGTGCTTTATTTGACAAAATCAAAATTTCGCTAAACAGGTCATTCATTTTAATTATACTTGGGTGAACAATTTCCACGTTTTAAATTTTGACGTTTTTCAATTCTGTCGGCCGTGTCAGTGAATGTATTCGTGCTGTTTTGAGAAAATGTATCCAAAAACTAACTATCGTAGAAAAAGTCTAGTATGCAACACATTCGGTAAACTTCTAAAATCACTTAAAAACTCGTGAGTCAAATGCCGTTTACCGCACTTGTTGCATAATATACTATTACTATATATAAGCCGATTTTTGAACAATTAATCGTATTTCTTCGATTCTGAGTTGTCTTTTTTGAACCATTTTCTGCAAATGTCTGGTTAAATTTGATAAGAATGTTTAGAGATCAAGAATTTTGTGTTAAATTGGTTTCAGTTAACTGGTTTTGGTTGTGCTGCAAGTTTTTAATAAGATGCTCATAGTTGCATCAACATTTATCAACTGTCTTTTCCCATGAGGCAGAACACTTGATAATTTATTTTCAACCCTGTTTTCCAAGATATTAAAAGTTTAACATAATTTATGGTGATCATTATGATATCTGACACACTGCTTTAATTAACTATTCAGGATGACCGTCGCCTTTTTCAAAAATTTATTTAATTTTTATTTAATGTTTGCTCCAGCAACATATGCTAAGTACTGGGAAATTGAAAAAATTACGATTTTATATGAGTAAATACCACTCCACTGGGCAATATTCTAGTTGATATAACTCATGTGAATTCGAATTTGATTTTCAGTTATGTCTTGTAGAGAATGAATCTTTCCGTTATACTTAATGTGTAAGCAAATAGCGCTCCATTTGACGGACCATCCGACACGCACAAACCATTAATAAAACTGTGGTTCAGATTTAATCTGTCGCCCATGTGCTTAATTAATGTCGACGGGCAATAAAATAGAAAGTGTTTATACGTGCGTTTATCTCTCGTCGAATACTTTTTAATTACATTACGCGCTTGCAAATCCGACAAAAATCAGAGCAATTCTTTCTATTCAACCGGTTGTGCCTTTTTCGACGACGTATTTTAAACCGGCGGCAATAAGGAAAAAACGCATAATATGTAAACACGCAATTTACACCTATGTAAACACAAAGGTTGATCTGATTTTTTATGAAAGTACCGCATACGTTAAATACCAAAGTCGTGGTCACCGCGTACGGCTTCGAATACGATCCGAGCGGGTGCATAAACTTAAAATTGTGCAACCATGTAGGAAGATAATAAAATGTCAACCGTTACCAACGATCGATCGAAATCGGAGGTTTGTGTCTGCGTTGACTAACCGAAAACGTGCATGCAACAATAGATACTTGGCGCAGTCGGTAGGATACTAGAATGATAGTCAAAAAAACTATATTAAACTTCTAAATATCTTGGAAAATAAATATCAGGTATTCTGCCTCATGTTGTTAAGGCTATTACAGGAAACCTTGATGCAAAAAAAAAAACTTGTAGCACAACCAAAATGAGCAAGTGTGTAAAAATAACAAATACCGGATATTAATCAAATAGGTCTAACTGTTCAAAAAGCGGCTTGCAGATATTAAAGTTGTATTGATACAGATCGTTAACATCAACTTACAGATATTACCAATGTACTAATACACATCATTTACATATGAAGTTATTCCATCAGTGTTAAGTTAAATCCCAACATTTTAAGCTTATGATTTTACACAAGCTGTATTTAGAAGTTTGTATGTTTAATGAATAATCTTCATAAATAGAGCACCAAGCGTTTTTATAGTTTAGTATATTAGATTTAATCTAGTATTAATCATCACTTTCAATTAGCCAAATGTTATATTTCAAGTTCAAAATTACGTGGTGGAAACTAGTGGTCCATTTTAAAATCGAATCACTGTAATTTCCATTTTCTTAATTACTTTCGTCCATTTTATTTCCATTATTAACGACATTTATCCATTAAAAAAATTATGTATAAAAATTGCAATGGCAAAGGGTTTCTCACATTGTCAAAATCGAGAATAGAAAAAGAGGAATGGCGCAATTATCTTAAGATGGATGAAAATGATTATACGCTACTGGTAAAGATAGTAAATCTAATGAAACAACGTCAAAACATATCTAACGATTAGACGAAACTACCAAATTTACTCCTGCAATATATGCACATTTCGTTTCTAGATACAAAGTACTGCATAAAGAATGCACGAAAGTAAGAAAAACATTTATTTGATCTGCAAGCTTTATATGCGGGGTTACCAAAACCGTAATCTTCCAAGTTGAAACTTTTAGCAAATGCGCAGGAATGAAAAAACCAGGAAATGGTATGGAAGATGATGGAAACTATCTGAGAATAAGAATACGAAGTAATATAAATATAATAATAAATGATAAATATTAAAGTCGAGGTAATATTATAGTTACGTTTTTATTTTATGGGTTTTTATTCTGTTTAAATTTCACTTAAAACAATTCAACCCCATTTATTAGATTATGTCTTAAGACAAAACAACAAAAGGGAACAAATTTTATATCTTTCTTTTGTTTGCTCCATAATTCCAAGCAGACTGACCTCTTTCAAATTTGGCGCCACCAAATGCCAAAAAATTAATTCGTCGTTGGGGCGCTGGTAAATACGATTCTCATTTACTAGGGGACATAACTCTTATATCAGTTCTCCACCGTGAGCTACAGTACAGGAGAGTTATCTTAACATTATAGAGAAAAATAATAAAAATACAAAGCCTTCCTAATCAATCTCGCTCAAAAATTATATCGCCAAATAGAAACTACATACCTGCATATCATTACAATACATTTTTCTCCAATGTATACTAAACAAATAACAAAACCAAATATCCACCATAAACACACATAAAGCTAAGGAGTATTGGAATCAGAGTTATTGAAAATAAAATACTTACAAAAATATTATCTTTAATAAATCGCTTTCAAAATATTTTTGTTTTGGAGTTTTATATCATTTTTATAAGTATGGTGGAAAATAAACTCGTGAATACTAAAAGACGTATGGCATAAAAGAAAACAATAATAAACAATAATAAAGACAGAAATGCAACTAGAAGTTTAAACTCAAATCGTTCAAATTTAGTACATCCGAGTTGCCTTGGATGCACTTTATAAATGGTAAAGTCTGTTCATAGATATAAGAAAGTGACCAATTGCTTTTGAATGGGATTATCCAAGGGTGGTCATTAACATACAATGCAACAAGATTATTACCTAAAGTTTCGGAATTTAAATTCAGGTAAAATTGTGGTCCGTAATAGAAAATAATTTTATATCTCCCTGTGTTTAATATTCTTTGGTTTGGTATACTACTTAATTTAAGGCTATTAGTAATCATTCTTATTTCGTGTGTAATACAGCGTGTGTTGAATCGTGTGCGAATTATGCATAATATGTGCGAGTCTAGTGTATCTGCGGAGATGCTCCTGCCCAAATGTAGAAAACACTATTCTATTGAGACTAAAGAAGTTATAAATATAAATGTTTATTTGACTCGCATTGAACGTGGTGCCATCAAGCAAGCATCTTTAGGAGAAACGGCCACATTGACGAAAATTCCAACATCAACTGTATGGAAAATTGTGAATTTTGTGATTTTCTCGAGTGTAGATGAAAGTGATCAAGATATAATACAGCGTAAAATTTACCAGTTATTTGAGGAACAAAGCGTGCCTACAATAGATATCTTAATTAGGAGGCTTGAAAAAGATGAAACCGGTGTTAAATGTGGCAGCACTACCTTTTGCCAGTGTATTCAACACATGGGTTTTAGCTTTTAAAAAATTGACAAAAGGCAAGTTTTAATAGAATATTTTAGAATTCGGAAATGGCGACTGGAATATCTAGAAAAAATTAGGATTTTCAAAGAACAACAAAGGAAAATTATTTACTTGGATGAAACCTGGTTAGACACTTATGATACCCCGCAAAAGGGTTGGGTTGACTCAACTGATAAGTGTAAAACAAACGCACCAAACAAAAAGAAGTAAAAGAATAACTATTTTGCATGCTAGTTCTAAAGATGGTTGGATTCCAAATGGACTTTCTCTGTCTGCGAAAAATATTGAAGATTCTTCTCTAGATTACCATGAAGACACCACCGTAGATTTATTTGAAAGTTGGTTTAAAAACAAACTAGTTCCAAACATTCCTCCTAACAATGCAAGTTACCGCAATAGACAGTTGACTAAAATCCCTTCCTCATGTGACACAAAAGCAACAATCCAAAACTACATGTATAATAACGACATTTATTTTCACGAAGATTATACCAAAAAGCAATTAATTGAGGTTTTACAAAGCTTGAACCTACAAAAGGAATACGGCTGTGATAATTATGCAAAAATTCAATTTTAAGGCTTTCACCTTACCACTGTATATTTAATCCCATTGAACATGTTTGGCACCAACTGAAATCTGCCATTCGTCGTAACAATGTTTTTCCTCGTGTTAACTCCAATGTCCTCAAACTTATAGAACCGAAGTTTTTAACATCCCTCCACAAAGTTGGTCAAATTCTGTTAAACATATAGAAAAAGCAGAACAATCTTATATCCATATTGCAAATCATATAGAACAAATAATAATTAGAACAAGCGATGATAACGATAGTGATACTGATATATTATGTTAACAATTTTAAGTAATTTAAGTAGACAATAAAAACAATTTGTAACTTTATTTTAGATTTAAACATAAATACATACATAAATAAATAAATATTGTTTAGCATCTTTCCTAACAAAACCCCAAGTAAATAAATTCGAAGCAAAGTAAGGACCTGTTCGGCCATATTTCATTCTTACAGCTTGCTCGGGTCTTTCCTTAATTCCTATCAGTTAGTCATTTTCTTATATCTATGAACAGACTTTACCCTTATTACGCCCGTCTTATCAGTTGCTCAGTTTTTATTTATTTTCTCTCCGCAAGCAGAAAATCGAAAATTAAAATTCGCATGTAATGAAATTCGTACGGCAACCTAATATCCCAACAACATTGTATTCCGTATGCGATACTTTCGCTTAGGCTGACAAATTGTATTACTCGGCAACCGCGACCGGTAATGAGCTGGATAATTCATAATTCAAGCGTTTTGGTTTCCAATCAGTGCAAATAAATGTTTATTTATGAATTTTTGCAATGTACGTATCAGCATATAAGTGTAAATTTGCATTTTTTAATTTTAGATTTGAATTTCTTTAAAGGAATTCTCTCTTCAACAGAATTTTAACACTTATTTTTCATATCATTTAAATCGTCCCATATTTCTACAAGAACAATACTAGGAAAAAAAGTTTGTAGCTTCATTAAAATATTGCAGAGCTATTGTACAAGTGGGAGAATTGAGTGTTATTAAGGGTGTGCATAAAAAATGTATTTTAAATTTTACCGGGTATCCCATTTTGTAGGGTATATCGGTTATTTTTTAAGATAGAAAGTTGAGATTTACGCAACTCTGTGCTACTTTTTTTGTGAAATTAAAGATGCCGTCGACAAAATTGTTATGGCTCTCTTGGTTGTTGAGATACAGGGTGAATATTGAAGGATGGAATTGAGGTGGCTTTTACTTGATGAAAATCAATTTATCAAAATAAATAAGAACTAAGTAAAAGTTTTTTTATGGTGGTATAGATACGTGGATGATATTTTTGCTTGCTTTGTTGGAACGGACAGACAATTGAATTCTTTTTTAAATTACATTAATTCATTACATAATCGTATAAAATTCACTATCGAGATTGAACAGGATAACTCTATTAACTTTTTAGACTTAACTATTACGAAAGCGCAAAACAAATCAGATTTTTCAATATATCATAAACCTTCACACACGGACACAGTCATACATAACAGCTCAAATCACCCTTATACACACAAAATGGCTGCATTTAACTCTTTTATACACAGACTTCTTAATACGCCACCCTCAACAGAAAATTACAACAAAGAACTTAACATCATTAAACAAACTGCACTGAACAACGGCTACAATCCGTCCATTATAGATAATATTATAAATAAAAAACAAATACAGACAACAGTAAACTATATTTATCCGAAACCTAATACAGAACACGAACAATTTAAAACAATTACAAACATAGGAGAACCTACTGAAAAAAATTCAAAACATTTGTCAAAATGTGGTTTAAAGCTTTCAGAACTAACAAGACAATAGGAAAATATTTAAAAAACAATAAAACGAAATGTCCAAAATCCCAAAGATCAGGTGTCTATAGGTTGAAATGTGGATCTTGTCCTAAAATTTATATTGGACAAAGAGGTAGATCCTTGAAGAAACGCATTAACGAACATAAAAGAGCGTTTAAAAACAATAATTTAGATTCTAATTATGCTACACACTTAAACACAGAAAAACACATTTTTGACGACAATTTTGATATTTTACATACACCCACAAAAAGTAGAAAATTAAATTTATTGGAAGCCATGGAGATTAACAAAATGAGACATTCAAATGTATTGCTTAACGATCAATTAGATTTAAATACCTCTCCTTTATTGAACTTAAATTCTCAAAACAACATTAATTAAGGTTTTATGGTCATTTTTCGGTATATATAGTAGCAGGTAGTTTGTAAATATGTATGTTGTCGAAACAATTGTCATGTCATAATATATATTTTCGTGAAAATCTGAACTTTTAGTTCTTATTTATTTTGAATATTGAAGGGTTTAAAAAACGTTCTTATAGGATTTTTCCATAGTGGCGTCGTTTGTTTTTTACGTACTTTAACCGTTTATTAGTTACGAAGCCAACATATATTTTTTACCAAATGCAATATCCCGTGTAATATTTTTCACATTAATTGAAAATCATTTAAGAATTTCAGGAATTAGTATAAAGTTATTTTAGAAATTAAGCTCAAAATTTATTTTTTTCATATTTTATTTTATTTGCAGCAGTAGGCTATGAATTTATGAAACACAACATCCAAATAAACAATTATTAACATATAAGAAACTCAATACTATAAAATTCAATTATTTAAATGTGTTTTATACGTTATGAACTACTATTTGAAATAATTTTCAACTTATTATGGTCCATCATTACATTAATTAATAAGTAATAACAATATATCTAAAGAATAATAATCAACATGATATTATACCTAAAAATGTTCTCATGGCCTTCTTGATTGTTGAGATACGGGGTGAAATCCAGAACTATCGACTTTGGTACTTTTAAATTATTGAAAAGTTTAAAAAACGTTGTTATAGGACTTTTTTAGTAAAATCCAGCGGCGTAGTTTGTTTTTCAAATGGAACACAAAAATCTAAGCTTTTCAGAAATATGTATTAGTATAAAGTTGTTTTGAAAATTAAGCTCAAAATTTAATTATTAATTGTTACAATTATTAACATACAAGGAACTCAATTCTTTAAAATTTATTAATTTAAATGTGTTTATACGTTATGAACTACTATTTGTAATAATTTCTATCTATAGACTGTTAATGTAATATTATACCTAAAACTGTTGTTCAAATCGGAGACCATTTTCTCGAATGCAAAATTCGCCCATTGTTTTATTTTTTAAGTGTCATTTATAAGAATTATTGGTCTCCTTCGTAGAGTTTCGAGAGTTAAGTTCTGCTGCAGACTCGTATCGTGTTTTATATACTTTTTTTGCATATATCCCCATAAAAAAAAATCTAAAACTGAAAGATCCGGAGATCCGTTGATACCTATCCATTTTTGGAGGAAATTGTCACCTAAAAATGGTCTTAGTCTAAGAGTTATGACTTGAGCACCAACTTGCTGAAGATATATATCATTATAATATACTAAGGAAATATCTTATACTTACTTATACCTTCGTGCTATAAGACTTCCTTCATAAATTCGGTCGGTTATTCGCTGTCCCAAAATAAAACAGGATACCCAAGTCTCTCAAAAGAATAGTTGTTTCGAATTTGTTGTAAATACCAATGGCATCGCCAGAGTCCGAATGTTGAACACTTGTATGGATGGTATTTGTATTTTTTAAAAATTCCTTTGGGTAGTCGACTTTGGTACCCTTGGTATTGCTTGTGCTATGTGTTTGCAAGATAATGGCGGCGTTACTTCTATGTAACCCAATACATTTGATTCTCTTTGCTTATTATGGTCCTTGAAATAATTTTTGGACCTGGTTGAATAAGAGATCTGGAAACTATCTGAAAACGGTTGTCGTCTCTCTCGATATCTAATATTAACAAAACACATTTCTATAATGTAAAAGTTATACATACTGACTATATATTTACCAGTGGTAATACAATTCCGGAGGTCCTTGGGTATTTTCATTGCATTGTATAAAACATACCAACATATCATATGTTCCAGAATTTTCATACACTGCCATTATTATAGAAATAATGAATGAAATTAACACAAAAAAAGACAAATGGATAGGTAACAAAAACATAATTAAAAACTAACAGTTTCGTAAGTTTTAGACACATTTGCTTTTTTGTTTTTAATTGATAAGTCATAGCCGACTAACAATCTAACTTAGTATTATCATATTATAGTGTTTATCATATTAATAAGACATTATTTTTTAGAAACTAAGTAATGAGTCTCTTGTATAGTAATAACTGCTTAGGTATATCTCATTTTTAGTTCATTTATTATGGCCTACTGCTACAAATAAAGTAAAGAATGAAAAATATTTAATTTTGAGCTTAGTTTTCAAAACAGCTTTATAATAGTATATATTTTTGAAAAGCTTCAATGATTTCCAATTAATGTAAAAAATAATATATAGGGTGTTCCATTAAAAAAAAACGTATGTTTTCTTCAGCTAAAAAACGGTTAGAGCAAAATGGTGCCTCAAGTCATAATTTTGGACTTTTAAGACCAGTTTTAGATGACAGCTTCCCTCAAAAATTGATAGGTACCAACAGACCTTTAAGATTGTCTCCACTATATCCGGATTTTTTAGTTTTAGATTTCTTTTTTTTTTTTGGAGATATATGCAAAATAAAGTATATAAAACACGAAACGAATATGTAGCAGAACTTCAAGAGTTTACTTTCAAAATTGTACGATGGAGACCAATAATTCTTTTAAGTCCCATTAAAAAATTGAGAAAAATATGCGAGTTTGGCATTTGAAAAAATGGTCTCCAATTTGAACAACAGTTTTAGGCATAATATAAAGTTAGAATTCTGTATATATAATGTAATTTCGCACTAATTAATGTAATAGTGGGCTATAATAAGTTCAACATTATTACAAATAGTAGTTCGTAACGTAAAAAACACATTTAAATAATTGAATATTAATGTATTGAGGTTCTTGTATATTAATAATTGTTTACTTGGATGTTGTTTTTAATAGATTAATCATGCTGCTACAAGTAAAATAAAATACAAAGAAAAATAAATTTTGATCTTAATTTTCAAAACAATTTTATACTAATATATATTTCTGAAAAGATTAAATTGTTGTGTTCCATAAAAATATATATGTTTTCATCATAACCATTAAACGATTAGAGCAAGTAAAAACAAACTACGCCACTGGTTTCTAATGAAAAAATCTTATAAGAACGTTTCTTAAACTCTTAAATAACTCACATGGCAACGGAGTTATTTACCGGGGTGGTCTCAAAATCGATAGCTTTGGATTTCACCCTGTAGCTCAAAACCGAAAAGAACCATGATAATTTTGTTGAGAGCATCTTTAATTTCACAAAAAAGTAGCACACTGTCGCGTGAACCGCGACTCTCTATCATTAAAAATAAATTACTGTACTTTATATTTATCTTCCGGAACTGATAAAAGTCATCAATATTTTTGACACAAAACCATATTTTTAATATCGTGAACAAAGCACTAGAGTAATAAATTTGCATTAGAATATTTTGATTTGTTTTTAGTTTTGGCTCGAAATTCAAAATATTGAAAATTTATTCTCGAAACATACAGAGATCTAATTTACACACAAGTGTTGAGAATATTTTGAAACATTTTGGTAATTATTAGTGTAATGTATGTGGTTCCTTCACCTTTTACACTGTTAGCTGCATAAATAATGTTACGGTTTCACGAGTCGAATGCAGTAAAACATTGTTAAAGAGCTCAGGAACAACTTTATTTCATAAAACTCAAAAAAAAAAACAAAAATCATGGTATGTTAATGGTTAATTTGCAATTTCCAGTTGACGGCTGTGAACCACTACTTGGACTTGTCAATAGTTTACGGAAACAGCGACCAAGTTAACCAACAAGTCCGCCTCTTCCAAGGCGGCCGCCTAATCACCGAACAGAGAAACGGCCAAGAGTGGCTCCCCAGGAACCAAAACGCCTCCGGTGCTTGCACGCTGTTGTCTCCCAACGAACCCTGCTACATGGCAGGTAAAAATTCACCGCCACATTCTTCAGCCGCGCGTCATCCTATCGAATTGCAGGCGACGTCCGAGTAAACCAAAATCCTCAGCTCACCGTCCTCCAGACGATTCTCCTGAGAGAGCACAACAGAATCGCGGACACTTTGGCCCAACTGAATCCCCACTGGGACGACGAGACCACATTCCAGGAAGCCAGGAAAATCAACATTGCCCAACACCAGTGGATCTCGTACAACGAGTGGTTGCCAATCTTCATCGGTTTGGAGAATAGCTTGAAGAACAGGATCATCTACAAAACCAAAGACTGGGTTAATGATTACGATGAGAGTGTGAATCCTTCGATTTTAAACGAACACGCTACTGCAGCCTTCAGGTTCTTCCATACGCTCATCGCTGGTCAGCTCGAGTAAGTTAATTCACTCTCGATAAGTTTAAAAGGTCCTATCGTTTACGTTTGGTCCGCCAGCTTGGTGAGCGAGAAGAGAAACAGCTACGGCAGCGTTAGATTGAGCGACTGGTTCAACCGTCCGGCTGTTTTAGAACAGGGTAACAATTTCGATCAGCTCACCAGAGGGTTGGCAACCCAACCAGAACTAGCCCCTGACGCCTACCACGACAGCGAGGTATAACATATTCGATATTTTATTTGTCAAATGATTAGTCGGTACCTACTATATTCAGGTGTGAATGTTGAAATTGAACAAAGATATAATACACAAAATAAAATTTCGACCTCATATCTAACTAAAGCTCTTTTAGACATGGTAAGTGTGTCATACTCTTTTGGGGCGTTAGGGATTAGCATATCCTTTACAGCCACGCAGGTATCTCTCCCCACATAGCTATCTAAAAAGGCTTTTCTCTGATTGAACTTCATTTTGCTATATCATTTGGTGCCTTTGGAAATCTAAGAATAATTCGGATCTTGTTTTGTTTATGCTTATTCTTTATAGTCGCTTCCAATCCCTGCTTGATAGATAAAGGCAACACTTGAAATTAAACGTAAAATGGAACTAGTCAGATTGGATTATTTTGTAAAAAATATTTAATGAAATGAATACTTCCAGCTTCTAAGAACGGAATCACATTTGTACTCGTGTTGCAGATCACCCTTAACTGGTTGAGACAGCCCGGTCAGCCTCTAGGTCAAGATTTGAAGGCTATATGCGTGCAGAGAAACCGGGACCATGGACTCGCGTCTTACAACGACTACAGACACTTTTGTGGATTAAGGAAGGCCAGGTCTTTCCACGACTTCTTGGATGTTATTTCTGGCGAGGTAATGATTAGATCAATAATTACGAATTTTGGAATAATAAAACCAAATTTGAAATTTCTACATTAGAGCAGGCTGTGGTTTCCGATTATTATAATTCTGTCACGAATACTATTGCTTTTCTAATTATATTATGTATTCAATTTATTTTTGCAAGTTTTTTTTCCAAGTTCGATATAAAAGAACGCGCTAAATTTTATTAAATTACATTATATTGAAGAGACAATTGAAAATAGATTTGTGTTTGAAAAGTTGGTAAACAACTCTAAAAGAAATTGAAAAATCTATTAATGTGAATGATTTGACACCTGGGAAATTTTTTGCAACATTGTGAGGAAACACTGCGACATAATATTCTATACAGGGGTTTTTTAATAAGTGTCAGAGCATTTCCTCAACTATTTTTAAAAACTCATTCTATATAAACAAGATGTTCGAAATTTGAAGAAAAGTAGAAACCAAAAGGAAAAATTCAAAAATGTTTAATAAGTTTTACTAATAATTTTTGGTATTGAATTAAAATTGGAAAATAGGCAAAATCTAATTTCAAATACAAAAAAGGTTTTTATTTTTTCACGCCAAGACAGTGCGCTTTACGAAAGAAAAAAAAACAAATGAGACGAATTTTTTTAGTATTTTTGTTTTTATAAAAAAAAAATAAAATCCTTGGTTGCTAAAAATATGTGAAATAGGGAACTATTAAAACTATTAAACTTCAGTTAACTTCTGATCTATAAATGTGGTACGCATAATATGCCCGTCTTTGAAACATTCATTAATTACATAAATTTGGATGATAGGGTGTTCAAAAACCGACAGAGTTAGGCGGCCTAAACAAGTACCATAAAAAATTGAACATTCTTTTATATTTTCATAATGTGGGCATGACGCCCAACTAACAAGTAGTTTGTAGTACAAATTATTAAATAGTTACAGAGGCATTGCAAGTAATGATACCACGAAACCTAACCCAAAGTCTAACCTAACATAAGCATTAATTCTAACAAACAAACAAGAGAATAGGAAAAGACTGGAATAATTACAGTTAATGGTACAAAAACGTTCTTGGTGCGGGGTGAAAAGATAGAATGTGTAATGGGGAACCAAGAAATTTAGTCTATGTTATTACAGTCAGAGCAATCAAACCAGTTATTTGAAATTTTAATTAATATCATTAAGAAATGGTAATCATGATGATCACTAAGAGACACATAACCAAATCTATTTAATAAGATGTATGCTAAAAATCCTTGTATAGGATATGCTTTGTCCAAATTATACTTCAAAAACTTACGCTGGATTCTTTACATGCTATTAATATGACAATTTTATATAGAAGACCAAACCATTCATGCATACTCCAACCTAGATCTGACGTATGAGATATAATAATTTAATCACTTTTGTATTTTTAAAATCTGTGGTGAAACTAGGGCCCTCTAGGAGCAACGTCCAAATAAGTTCCAAATTCATATTTGCCATGTCGAGAAGCCTAAAAACTGCATATTTTTATTAAATTCAAACTAAAATTTAAACCTCACCATTTAAACTATATCTTTTTGTTTTATATGTAAGTTTTTTGTTTTTTGTTTAACATGATGAATTTGGAAATAAAAATGTAACAAAATGTTGTCAAGATAAAATGATAACATTGGACACACCACACTACAAAAGTCCATTATAACAGTTAGCAGCGCCTACAAAAGTTATGTGAAATTTTCTGCAAATTTCTTTCTCAGAACGTTCAAAAACTCGCTTCGCTCTACGAGCATCCTGACGACGTCGATTTGACAGTGGGCGGTTCCCTAGAAACGATAGTTCCCGGTACTTTGGCGGGACCTACGTTCTTGTGCATCCTGACCGAACAATTCTACAGGACGAGAGTCGGGGATAGATTCTGGTTCGAAAATGCAGGCGAACAAGGTAAGTTGCTCGTCACTTGCAGGTTTCGCTCTCTAGCAAATAAGTTTTAGGATTCACTTTACCGCAACTGAACGCTATTCGGAAGAGCACCATTTCCCGTGTCTTGTGCGACAACGGCCGTGACATCAAGGCCATGCAACCTCGTGGGTTCGAAAGGATATCACACACGTAAGTCGAAATTAACCACTATTTATAGTGGTTCTTCTTTTATTAACGATAGTTCGAATAAATACCAATTTAATGCTAAGAAAAATCAAATTCTTTTTGGTTAACGCTCTTGGTTCTGAAAAGAAATTGGTTGGGTAGATAGGGCTGAAAAAAAAGAACTTTTACTAGGTTTTTAATCGCACTATGACTGACGTAATTGAAAGCCTAATTTCTTACCTTGCGCTAGATAACGGTCTCTGACATAACCTAAAAAAAATCTAAAACAAAAAGCAAAGATATTCTTTTTTTACCTGATTAGATAGTCCAATAAGGACCCTATAATTTAATGAAAACTGCATCTCAATATCCTTAGCCAAACCTAAAATATCGATGTAAGATTCAAGACACTTCCACTAATTATCAACAATTCACTAAATTAAATGCTAATGTATTATTGAACACGCAAAAATTTCGGTTTTCTGAACATTTTTTGTACACTTTGCTTATTTTTAAAGATTTTGAAATTCTCGCTGTGTGTGGAATTTGATTGGTTGGGTTATAAAACGAAACGGTCGCTTCCTATTGGTTGTATAGAATCTGACGACTCGAAACCATAATACAACAATCACACATCGCCGTACGCATGACGTCGGAGCTAAAAATTTTAATTTTACGCGGTGTACTTATAGGATATGATACTTGTTTAGAGTGCAATCTACTAAAGTTTGTTAATTATAATTGTTTAGAGTAAAAAGTATGTTGCTATTAGATTTGGAGAGACCAGTTATGCAAAAACATATGAAAAAATCTTTACGTTCTGCTTATAACCTAATGGAATTATGATGGAATTTGATAAACAGCATTTGCACTTATCAAGCTAAGATGTTTGGAGTAGGTATTTAAAATGAAGTTTTGATATTACAATAAAGGATTAGCTTTCATTTTATATATAACGTTTTTGATTGTCCTTTTATTTATTTCTATACCATTTCTTACAAAACCATTATCGATAAAATGGTTTCTCAGATGTGGAACATCAGCAAACCCATAAACCTTCTGGTTACTAGTTGGATTAATAAACCATGTTTTAGCTGTATTGATTCCCAGTTCTTTATGCAACCCTCTATTCCTCCACCCAAGTCCCTTACTACGGCCACCACTGGAAAACCGACACTTTCCACGTATTTGATTATTTCAAAAAGCTCGCTTTTAGTTATAGCACAGTCGTAGTAAAAGAAATGGGTTGCTTTCGATTTTCAACCAGGCCTCTTAGCATTGCTACTTGAACATAGTTGTTTGGTTTCATTTTTGTGTTATTTGATTTGTTATACATGCACCATTCATTCACCTTCATTTCATCAAATGAAAAACCACACAACTTTTTTGAGTTGGGCAAATCTTTTTTTTTGACAACCATAAATACCTAAAAAAAAATATTTTGTATATTGGAACGTGCACCAGCTGAATGTATTATAATTGCTTTTCAAATATCTTCAATCGTCCACGTTATCCGCTAATGCGGAAGTTTTAATTTTTTGACTTGTGCCGGGGTCAAAATATTCAGAAAATCTGGTTCTAATTTGTCAGCCTTTCAACTTCTTTTTTTAAGTTGGCAATAATGTTAATAAACTATCTCATATCTTTTTTTGAATTAACAATTTCCGTTTGCGGAACAGCGTTAGAAATATCAGTATCGCCCAAATCCTGATCTGATGATGATACTTCTGTTACTGGTATGACTACCACCACCATCACCAACATCCCTATAACTACACAAGGTCGCATCAAAATATGTAAGTTAGTAAGCAAAACAATATTAAATAGGCACATTTTTTGGAAGTATTTGTTTGCAAAAGATTTTTTGGTTGGAATTTACATGTTGGAACACTCTACCTGCTTTCTAAAAGAGACTCAACTCATTTTGTTCTATTTCTTCTATCAATCCAGCTCTTTGGAGCCAATTTCCCTTTGACATCCCTCGATCTTTGCAATGGAAAATTAATAAATGGCACTAGGTCTGTTTTAAATAATCAGCGATTTGCGGCGGTTTAGCCCAAAAGTTCGAAACGTAGATTTCGTTCGTAAGAAAATTCGTCGAAATGTCTAGAAAAAACTCTGACAGTTTTAAACATCCAAACCACAAAAAAGCACAAGAAATTCTACGAAGACGAAAAAAACAGAATACAAACAATGATATTTGGTGAAGAATCCCGCCAAATCAAGCTCCGCGTGACATCAGTGACAGTGACGGCTCCGCCTACATATGCAATGTCAAATCTTTGTCATGAGTCGAAACAAGATAGTGCAGCAAAAATGTTTTGTTTTTCAATCTTGTTTTTTTTACACTCCCTTTCTAGGACTACTTAAACTTTTGGGACTAAGCTATTATAATTTTAATACTTTTTTACAATCGAATGGCACGAAATTAGCCGTTTTCAAATATTTAGTTTTATCACCCATTTTTTTATTAAAACATTTAGTCACTAAAATTAGTAATAATAATGATAATAATAATAATAATATATAGCATAATTATAATATAATTTGCAAGATTATTCGTATGTTGGGTACACAGGGTCGATTCAAAATTAACAAAAGACTATATGTCCAAAGCTAACAGTTATAAACACCTGCGCAATAAAAACCCTACCAAAGAGAATTACTTTTATGATGGATAAAAACATCATTACAATTACAGCATTCGATTACGAAATTGGGGTTCACATCACTCCACCAACGACAATTCAGGAAACATACAACCCAATTAGAAATAAATATTCTCCCGTCACTGAATAAGATTCTCTTTGAAAAGAAAAGGTCGCTTTCAACTTGTCCTTGAAAACAAGCACAGAACATGAAACGCGATTCCGTATGTCCAGTTTTGGGCGTGTGTACAAATTTTGACTTATATGGATAAAACGTATTTATATCAAGCACCTCACTAGCAGCAGCTCTTAATACTTTACCTTAAGGAATAAAGAAGACAATTCTGAAATTTTTGAATTTTACAATTTTCTTCAGTAAGTGTTCCAACGGCACGTTTTTTTTTTAGATTATTTTGGACAGATCCAGTATTTTAAAATTTGGTTAGTTAGAAGACGCCCGAAACACTACACGCACAATCTCTTATTATTTCTAATGGTCAAAGTAACTAAGAAATCATTTTTAACAGAAATTGTAATTTCCCATTTGTAATTGCTACTACTCGTTTCCTATGGAAACCCGTTGAGACCGTATGAATATGTAATGAACAAATTAAATAATTCAACAAAAATAGTTTACCGAACGTGTTGCATACTTTACCTTTTCTACGACCGTTAGTCTTTGGGTACATTTTCGAAAAACAACGCAAATACATTCACTGACATGACCGTCAGAATTGATAAACGTCAAATTCAATATTTGCGAAAACATCCGTTTGCTCCCAAATCAGTGTGGTAAAATCCCGGAAATGTCCGAAATGGCTCGGATCCGTGGGAAACAAAACTGACATGGAAAAGTGACGCTTGCCGCACGCTAGATCGGTGTGTAATTAGGTATTTTACAGACGGGAGTAGAAAAAATATATTACATATTACACGAATTATCCGTAAAACAAAAAGTGATAAACTGCATATTATTAAAAATAAGGTTTACGAAATTTAAGAGGATTTTTTGCTAAAAATATAAATTCTGCGTTTGTTAGTTTTTTTGAAGGAGTTTTAAGTCGTTTATAAAATTTACTATCTGCATTTTCTAGTTAACTCATAAATGACTAGGTTGTCTATAAATCCATAAGTAATTTCTAAATAAATTTAAAAAAAACGAGTTCCTTTTCTCATATTCTAGATTACAAAAGAGATACCGTGGCCCTTATCTGTTAGTTTTGGAAACATAGTCAACGTCTTTTAGTAACTTTAAGCTCGGTACTTTTTGAAGCGACCCTGTAGGTCGAAACAAATCTCCTAAAGAAAGGCACTTTTTTTAGTAAAGTTCTTCATTAAAAATTTTCCCATTTGATATTGGTATTGATAACAATTTTATTAAATAAATAGTATAGCGACCATAAACAAACTGTTAAATTAAAAAAAAATTGAAGTATTTAATTATTTTTCAGGAACGCTGTGGTTTCTTGTGACGCGTTGCCACGAGTAGATCTGTCGTTGTGGAAAGACATAGGAGCGGGCGCTCAAAGCTTGGGTGCTGGAGATTTCGGCTCATCGAAATATTTCTACGGCAAAAAATAATTTTCTGCGCGATATTCGCAGCATCACGAAGCATTCGTAAGTTAGACAGATCGAGTGGGGGCTGGCGGTAGCGCCGCTGGATTAAGCCAGTGCCTCGACGCAAATGTAAATACTTATATTAAAGATTAAAGTTAAATCGGTCCCTATGTGCTCCTTTATTAACACGTATATCCGCGTATATGTTATCTCTTTGTTATTCTTATAACGCATTATATATTTATTTTAAGTTTTATTTTAATATTTATTAGAATCTCTATTTCCGAACGTGCTATTTCGAATTAATGTTGTAAATGTAAAGTAGTACCGTACGGCTGTATATATGTTGTGCATACGAGAATTAGAATAAACACATAAAAGAAAATTCTGTTTCGTTTTCAATATACACCTTCTAAAGAACTTAGCATGATAGACGCCAACCGCTATAAATAAAACTCCATTTAATTCAGACCAAAAAAAGTTAATTTTCAGTACTGATACGTTCATCACAATATCGAAAACAATAATATTACTCCGGATTTCCAAAGGAGCGGAGTACTTGAGGAGAGTGAGAGGAATAATTAAATATTTTATAGATAGTTAGCTAGATTATATGTGGAAATGTAACCTACTGGTAGAAATGAACTGGAATATAAATATACATAAAATAAAGGTCTGGATCATTTTCATTATACCCCTTTCAAAGACGTTTTTCCAAATATCTAGGGCGCCCTGTAGGATGAACGCCAACCGCTATAAATAAAACTGTATTCAAGTCACAAGCTGTTTTTAGACAAAAAAAGTTAATTCTCAGTACTGATACGTCTATCACAATATCGAAAATAAGGATAATATTGCTCCGCATTTCCAGAGCAACAGGGATGAAATGCTTGAGGAGAGCGAAAGGAATAACCCGAAGGGACAAAATTAGAAGTGTAAGAGATATAAGACATGAGTTAAAAGGTTCAAAAGAGTTCATAGAAAAGAAATAACGGGGCTGGTGAGGTCATTTACAAAGATTGGGCAGCACTGTACCGGTTAAAAGAGTTTGGCAGAGTAAAATGCAAGGAAAAACGAAAAGAAGAAGACCGAGAGAAACGTGGGACAGCATATTGGAAAAGATTTTGAGAAAGAGGGGAAGAACATGGGTAGAAGAAAAAAATTTTGCACTGAGTGGAAAACACTGGAAACTTTTTATAGATAGTTAGCTAGATTGCATGTAAAAATGTCACCCTGTCATTCTACGGGTAGAAATGGACTGGATTATAAATTATAAAGAAAAATCTGGGTTGTTATATACCGGATTCAAAGAAGTTTTTAGTCCAAAAAAGTTAATTCTCAGTACGACAATAAGGATAATATCGCTTCGGATTTCCAGAGTTTTGAATCAAGAAAAATGATTTTCGAAAAAGAATATTTCCTGACACTCTCGCCCCATCAGTTTCAATTGGTTTCGCCATGGACGAAAACTCTCTGCCAAATTTCAAGTTGACAGCTACAAATTGTTGCAAATTGGCAAAAACTCATAAACTTCGGTATAATCGAGGATAACATACAAATGAGATAGCGTACTATTATTTATGTGAAAATAGGCAAAAATTGCTGAATTCTCTTTATGAAAAATTTCTATTAAATATGTCGCAAGTTACATTAATAATACGTAAAACGCAATATAATGAACTGAATATTATTACGAATGAAGTTTATTGAATTTAACAGGATTTTTCGATTAGATGAACTTTCGAAAGAATATTTTATCGTTTATCAAGTTTGCTTTCTTCATTTGCCAGTTAACAATTAACCGACTAAATTTTAAATAAATTCATAAGTAAACATTTTGTGCATCCGCCATAACGTCAAGAAAATAATTTGGCGCCACCGTATATATTAGGCTTGTTCACTTGATAGTAACACCCTGATTAGTATACTAATTTGTTTGAACAATTACATCTATAAATAACAGGCGTTTATTTCAAATTAATAAAGTAAAATATCGTCATAACAGCCAAAAAAGACATAGAAAGCACCTAGAAATACTTCTGAAAACTAGCACATTTTCAATGGATATGTAACTATGCCCGTAAGATACTCTTCTACAATATATCAATTAGCACGTCGGTTGATTTTTAAAAAATATAATATCCTCCAGCCTCTCTGGAACTAATGCATGTGCTTAGGAAATCTAAATATATGTTCTAGTGAAATATTGTCAATGGGCCCTCATTCTTGGTAAATAAATGCCTGTCTTCAAATATAAATAAAATTGCTTATCTTTATGTAAACGCCAGTAGCAGCTAAAATTTTAAGAGTTATTCTCTTCTAACGAATCACTGTTGAAGAATATAAATAATTGGGTATAATCTTTAATAATAAACGTACATTCGAAGTTTCCAAAGTTCTCCAAAAAGTTTAAGTTAAAAAAATTATCTGGGAAGCACTGGTTCTGAGTCATTTAAAGTACTATAATTTTGTCTATGGATACTGTTTGGATGTTTTGACTACACATAAATACCAAAGTGTCCAGAACTCATTGCAATCTTCCACATTGAAAATGATTAAATGTAGTCGTTAAATAGTCGAGTACAATTATATTTTGCTGGTTTTCTTTACAAACTACTAATAGTCCGTCATAGTTATTGGAAAAATGGACATTGCTTTCAATGGACTGTCAGTATGAAATACTCAAAATTAGGAAACTCGTTCTTGTATACATCTGCTAGACTGTTTAATCCATATCGTCAAATTATCATTAAGCGTATTTTTTCGTGTTTGTAATGTAATATTGGCATATCAAAGTCTTGTTACATGCTCAGCTAAGGTAATTTCACAGCTGTCTTAGCTTAAAATAAAGGCGGTTTTATTTATTAATTTTATTTAATGTTACACTAGCTGGTATTTTGAATTTTTTATGCATTGTGGAGAGAGTTGCTTCTATAATACTCCCCATGAGCAATGACAACCCTTATTACCTTATGACTTCACAATCTCCAGGTGTGAGATATGCTTTAATCCAATTCAAGTCATACATTCTAGAAAACGCTAAACAAAGGATTCAAGTGGGACCTAGAAGGAATTTTACAACAGCCTTATTTACGAATGTAATCAATGTAGTTGAAGTTTTCAGATGAAAGTGATATGTGCCTATTTCTGAACGCTAGTATAGTCTGGCTCTTCATCATGCTTTACCTGCCGACAGCAATAAAACTCTGGTCCGGTGGGCATTAAACCACACATAATAACATAATTTTTTTTGTTTATTTAGGTGGGTGTAATCTTATTAAATTACAGTAAGAAAAACGCAATGGCATTAAATATAAACAATAAATTCATAGCTAGGAATATCTATGCATGATTATATTTTTATTATGAAAGTCTAAATCTAATTCTGTTTCACTATCAAAGTCAGTCGCCATTGAGATTTATTATACTAGGTGGTCAATCTTCAAAACTGCTCAGCAACGGCAACATCGCGAGCACCGTAAAAAAAAAAGGTTGCCTGTAAAAAGGGATCGGCGCTGCCGACACTTAAGAGAGACCGCGGGACGCTGGGTCTCGACTTTACAACCCGTGCTAGCAAACGTTAAGCTTCGTTATTCATTTTCATATGTTTTTTCCCTTTTTTTTTGTTAGTTGTAAAAGTTTGTTAAGTTGTAAAAGTTAAAAAAATAAAGTTATCGAAAAATACAGTCCACTCAATCGAATAAGAATCAGCGCAGCAAATAACGTGGACCTACCTTAAAACCCACCATTAGGGTTTATTTTGTTTTGTATAGAAATGTAAGAGTCCTCAATTTTTATAATGTGCTCTACTGAAGTCTTCCAGCTGTCAATTGGTATGGTATTAATTACATTTTTTTTTTCAAATTTATAACACTGGGACTTAAAGTAGGAATAACATTTTCTGCCCTGACCTTTGATTTTACTTCTCTATGCTCTATGGGGTTAAACATGCAATTATATGGAGGAAGACGTAAAACAGACGGTTGTGGTTAGCTTGTGATATCCATGAAAATAATACTTTTATTGGTAATATTTTCTAAAAAATTATTTTGAAATCAATTTTCAAAAAGTTCGGCACTTGTATCCTAATGATAAGCGAAACTACAATCCTTAATATTCTTTACAGACGGCAAGCAGTTTGGGACAAATCCGTCTTCTGACCCAAAGGGTATTATGGTGATGCGTTTTCCTTTATTTCAAGTGTGTAATGTGTGATTCCATTACTACTACTTACTGTTTTACGGCACTTAAATTACAAACAACTCTATGGAGGGTGACAGAGGTTATATTGGTTTCATCTTCTTCTAGCTTTTTTTCAATTTATCCAAGGTAGGAACAACAAAATAGAAGACCAGATAATAGGGAAAATAGGTGAAGATCAAGCCGGTTTCACGGCAGGGAAGTCATGCGTTGATCAGATATATACGGTAAGGCAGACTATCGAAAAGAAAAAAGCTAAAAACAGAGACATCCATTTAGCATTCATAGATATAAGAAAAGCTTATGACTCTATACCCAGACAACAACTTTGGAAAGCAATGGAAGATATTGGGATAGAAAGAGAACTAATAAAAGCCGTAGATACAATGTACAAGAACAACGAGTTGTCGGTTAAAATAGGTAATAGGTACACAAATCGATTCACAACACCAAAGGGCCTACTACAAGGATGCCCTACATCAACAACGTTGTTTAAAATCTATCTTGAGAGGACGCTAACACAATGGAAAAGAAAATGTCAAGGTATGGGAGTCCCAGTACGCGACGACCACTTATACACCCTAAGCTTTGCCGACGACCAGGTGGTCATAGCCCAGGATGAAGACGACTTGAGTTACATGCTCAGAAAGCTGAAAGAGGAATATGAGAAGGTAGCTTTGGAAATAAACTTCGAAAAGACAGAATATCTAACAACAAAAGAAGGGGAAATCGAAGATTTAGAAATAGATGAAAACACAACCGTAAAAGCAACAGACAAATTTAAATACTTAGGGTGTATAATAACAAAAGATGGATCAACAGAAGAAGAAATCAAATCTAGACTAGGTCAGGGTAGAACATGTATAAAACAACTGAACTCCATTATATGGAACAAGAAATTAACAAAGAAAACAAAAACAACAATATTTAAGACAATAGTAGAAAGTATAATTACATACGGAGCAGAAACCTGGCTATTGAACAAAAAGAACAAATCTAAAGTAACCGCCGTCGAAATGGAATATTGGAGAAGGTGTTGCCAACGAACACGCATGGATAGAATACGTAACGCAGAAATCAAGAGGCAAATGAATGTAGAAAAAGACTTATTAACTACAATAGCAGAAAAACAGCTTAAATGGTATGGTCATGTCAGACGAAGTGACGATAGACGGTGGATAAAGAAAATCACAGAGTGGAGCCCTATGGGACGTAGAAAGAGAGGAAGACCCAGAAGATCGTGGAGGGATGAAATAGATGAAGCCATGGAGGAAAGGGGGTTGGAAGACGGAGATTGGAATGACAAAGATGAATGGAGAGTCTGGTTGAGAGAGGGAAAACGGCGCGAGCTGTAACAAACCCCATATATATATATATATATATATATATATATATATATATATATATATATATATATATATATATATATATATATATATATATATATATATATATATATATATATATATATATATATATATATATATATATATATATATATATATATATATATATATATATATATATATATATATATATATATATATATATATATATATATATATATATATATATATATATATATATATATATATATATATATATATATATATATATATATATATATATATATATATATATATATATATATATGTATATATATATATATATATATATATATATATATATATATATATATATATATATATATATATATATATATATATATATATATATATATATATATATATATATATATATATATATATATATATATATATATATATATATATATATATATATATAGGAACAACTTCGCTTTGATAAAGACATTATATTTTCCTTCTTATTAGGTTCTGATGACTAATATCTATGCGGTGAGTTTGAAAATCACAAAGTTTATTCTTTTTTTATCTACAATATTGGCGTTTTTGTAAATAGATAGGTTTCTTTTAAAGCTTCTTATTGAATGTATCCTCTACTGATTAAAGTTTTATTTTTCACAACCCGTTTTGCATCACGTGACAAATAATTTTGTCGCGATATTGTTATATTCTCGTAAAATAACTTTTTCGAAATGCACAATAAAAACGGTTATTCAACACTGCCACAAATGGTCAACACTCAAGAAAAATATCAGAAATAAAGAAATATACCTGGCCCACCCCTGCCTTGGCACTCAAGTCAGAATATTTTTTTTGTTAATGACTTTGCCCAATAACAATAGGTATAATACGATCAAAAATATAGTGACCTTAGCAGGACGGTGGTAAAACCCATCCCAACAGATGTTTATTCTGCATTAAGTAGGTCTAGGTAGGCAAGAGGTAGCTAAAATATCAGTACAAAGCTGATCTAACTGTGAAAAACAAGTAATAAACGAAGAAAATAAAAAAAATAATAAAAAAAAAGAAAATATTTTGATCATTAAACTAGGTGACGACAGTAGCGATAGTGACGATTTTTAAAGTGATACTTTATTATTATTGTATTTAATATTTTATATATTAATAATGATACGATGTAGAAATGCAATGAAATAGAAAAAAAAAGATTGAAATTATACTTATATCCCGCTTGTTAGTGTAGGTAGATAAATTCCTAGGACGGTCCTGGAATGGTTACGGGGTCTGCTCGGCAGGGTGTTCTATAAGGTACTAAGGTTTTGGAGTAATAAATAGTAGGCACAGTTAATCAAGGAGTCGATTGTAAAAGCACTATATTTCTGGTCGAAGTATAACAACATCGTTAAAGTTTTATTGGGTGGGATCCGTCCAAAGCCAACACCATAAAGACTGAGACAGACTATACCTGCTGCACCAGTTTACATGTTTGTTAAGAACAATTTAAGTGCCGCTTAACTCGGCCACGAACCGGCACTGCCTAACAATCGAATACCTCCTCATTCCTCTCTAATTAATCGAAACGGCAATGAATTGCATTTGATCGTTTAGTCGTCGGTAGAGAATGCTATCATGAACGTCACGTTATAATCAAAGAGATTAAATTGTTTGTTTGGCCACAATGAGTATCGGAGCCGATACAATTTGCATGTCAAAGCGCAAGTGTTTTTTCAGAAATTTATCAATTAAGTAGCTCAACTCCTTATCGGGACATATTCCATTAGAATAAAAATCACGTACGCTAACGAATTCGGGCTTTTTGTCTTGTTTTGCGTTTAAAAGTCATTGACTTTTTCGATGCCTAACCAGTTCTGCTGTATCCGAAAAAGCTAGCGGCGAGTGTTTTGGGCGTAGATCATTAATAGGTGCTTCTCAACCTCGTGTCTGTCGCCTGGTTCTTGAAAAATTGCCAAAAATATCACCGGTAAGTTTTAATTTTACAAAAAACACCTTACATCACCCAAATTGTTTTTCTATTTTGCGTTGAGGCTATTGTCATCTCGTTAATACAGCAATGGGACTCACTGGGTGAGCTAAGCTTAAGCGGTGAAGTATTTAGAATAAATTATATTAAAAAAATGAAACACATGTTTTTTGTCTTTTAAGTGTTTCGTATTTCACTTTTTTATTAGAAAAAAATTAATCAAAAATTCTACAATAGATTTATTGATACTACATTTTCTGGGAAAAAATCTAAGTTACTAGAAATGGGTCTCAACTTTAATTTAAAGTATTTCTGTCTCCACAAACAAATAAATAAATAAATCAACATAACAGTTAGAAGGTTGTTTGGGGTATAAGCGGCAATAACGACCCTAATTTAAACAAACACAACAAATTTCATAAAATCTCAGGCTACAACTAACAATTAAATTGAAAATGAATTAAAAATAAAACTTCTTAAAATAACATAGTATTTACAGAAGTAGATAAAGGGATACCCATTTATTCCTTAGAATATATTTCAAAAACCAAACATTTTCTTGAACCAGACTTTTGCCAACATGTACAATATGAACCCACTGAGTTACATCAAGAACAAATTAAAGCATTAATTCAGTAGTCTTTAATAACAAAGAGAATCATCTACAAACAATTACTATGCCAATTAAGCCTGTAGATTCTTTTGTAACAGCTGACCTATACCCAAGATTATTAAAAAATTTTAGATCCTCACACTTCCTTCAAACCTAAATTTGTTATTAAAAATTCGTTCGAACTAGTCCACAAGGTTAAATCCCCCATAATTATCTTCTATTTTCTTTAGAGATAATATTCTTTCTCAGAAACATACTAGCCCCTTCATGAAACAAGATTTAATAGATCGTTAAGAACAATATTATTTTGAATTTAATAACCAAATTTACTTTTCTAAAGAAATAATTATGGAAAACTGACTTAGACCACTACTTGCAGAAATTTTCATGAATAATTCATAAAATATACATGAGCATTCTCCGATTAAACGTTTTTTTTTTGGTGGTATAGATACGTAGATGATGTTTTTGCCTGTTTCACTGGAACTGAAAGACAACATACCTTTTTGGATCATTTTAGCTCATTACTAGTCGCATAAAATTCACCATCTAGACGGAACAAAATAATTTTTGGAATTCTCGTTTGACTATAACTAAATCACAAATCACCCTTCCACACGTTCTTTAATAGAAAGTTTTGAAAAAACATTATATATTATCAAATAGCTGTTTACAACAATGGTTGCGATTCCTGTTTGATAGATAAGATCATAACTAAAAACCAGTTTTTAAATAACTTTGAACTCTGTTTACACCTTATTAAATACCGATTCTAAAGTTTTTAGGCCATACAATACAGGTCAAGAAAGTTTCTGAAGGTCCTAAGTTTGAATGTAATTTTGATTTTTACATAGTGCCTAAAAAAAACAGAAATTATTCTTATTGGAAGTTATGGAGAATAACAAAAGGATATATTCGAATTTATTATGTTTATGGGAGTAGATTGTAATGTTTTGTATTTGATAAAGGCACTGCTTAAGGCCTACAGGCTGATAACGCGTTTTTAAAAGAATAATTAGAATTCACGATATGTATTTTATTTCGTTACTAGGATGTCACTAGAACCACTCAAAAAAGTCCCAAAATTTATCCTAATTCATCTTCTAAATAAAAAAAAACCAGGTCGCACAATGAGTATAATAGCTGTTTTATCCTTACGGCCAAAATAAGAAACACGACTCTTTTTTTCGTACATATTATTGGTTTTCCGTATATGTTTATGTATAAGCTAAGTATATTTATATTTAGCTTTCTAACAAGTTGGCTTTGATTTTATGAAATAAAATTACGTCTTAAAAGACAAACTATATTAATGTTGTTTTTTGTTAAAAAGTTAAATACAATTTGGCGCATTTATTAATACACATTAGCCTCTGAAACTGTTTTACTATTTTTCCCACAAAGAATATACGCTTCTGATATATGGCACTTCTCTAAGTGAGTGAAAATTTATCATTTTAAATCCCAATTCACATTTAATAGTTATCACAAACGATGCGTAAGAGGTTGTTCTGCTGTTAAAAAAGAAGAAATATATTACTTCCTTTTTAACAGCAGAATTTTGACTCATTTAGAGAAATGCGATATATTTTTAAAAGCAGAACAACCTCTCACGCATCGTTTGTGAGTTTCATTTTGGACGTACTGCCATCTTTTAAAACACATAAATATGTTAATAATTCGATTATTATTATTTTTAGGCCAATATTGTTTTAGAACCCGTATGTTCTATGGAAGGTTTGGCCGATATAGAGATACTGGTCATTTGATTTTTTAAAATGTAGCTTACTGATTTATTTAGAAATCAGATGTTCACATATTTTTCTGTATTTGTCATCTTAATCGACTTACGAATCGGTTTCCACTTCAAAGCATCCACAATGGCACTACTGGCTTCTGGTAACTCATCGGTGTTGCCAACCCTGTACGAGTATTACACCGCAGGAGGCATAACCTCCGGCCTGTCGGCCGACAAGAGCTACTTCACCTTGAACGAAAAAAATATCACCCTGTATAGCGGAGCTATGCACTACTTTCGCACGCCGAAAAAGCTGTGGCGCGACCGACTTAGAAAGTTAAGGGCTGCCGGTCTGAATTCGGTTGAGACTTACGTGCCATGGAATTTACACGAACCCTCACCAGGTATTTTATATTTTTATAATAATAGTTAAGGAGAAGAACCACCACTAGATTGTATCAACCCCAGATTATAAAAAGCACCAAAAGAAAGAAGCTTAGACCTAAAATTTTTACTTTTCTTTTCAGGTATGCAACTTAAATTAAAGAAATATAATTATAATAAAAACGAAACAAACGTGATTATATTTTTAACAAAACAGTATAAAGTAACTTTGCCAAGTTAAACCTTCACGAAACTACTTTAAATAGGGAACCCGAAACAAAATCCTTTTGGTTTTATATCATCGAATTATTATCATGAGAAAACATATTAACTCGGTATATCTAATGCTTGGAACGGTGGTATATAATAACAATAATAATAATAATAATAATAATAATAATAATAATAATAATAATAATAATAATTAATAATAATTCTTTCGAAATAATCCTCATAAAATGCATCAAGCGAAAGTCAAAGCTTACACGCCCTTAAATCTAGCCGAGGAAAACTATATTCCATTCCCACTAAGAACAGTGGAAGACAAAATGGCCACTTGGAATGCAAAGGAGCTCCATGGCCGATTTAGACACGACACAAATCAGGAAAATATTGACTCAGAAGCATCTCTACAGTGGATTAAAACAGTGACCGATGCCGAAAGTGCAATGAGAATCAAAAAACTATAGAGCACATACTATCCGCGTGCCCAAGATTTGCACCAACAAAATATTTGGAAACACACAACAAGGCTGCTGCAATTATATACCTGGAAATCCTTAAATCCATAGAAATCACTCCTCCAAACGAACGAAACGTATAAACCTCCCCCTGTGCTTGAAAAGGGATAGATAAGAATCTACTGGGATAAAGCTATTATTACAGACAAAACAACACCACATAACAGACCAGATATAACAGTAATAAATAAACAAAGAAACTCAGCAATGCTAATAGACATATCTATACCCAACGTCCATACTAAAGATATAGAAAAAGTAGAGAAATATACTCACTTTAAAAGGGAAATCCTGGAGATGTGGAGCCTCGATGAAGTAAAAATCGTACCAGTCATCATGTCATCCACAGGCTTGATGCCAAAAATTTGAAAGGAAGCATTCAACAAATTGGCATTCCATGGAATACTTACAAACTGATGCAGAATTCCGGCATACTGGATGCCACGCATATCGTCCAATCATTCTTCGAGGAATAACAAGTTTTGCAGTCCTGCCTAGGGGTCGACTGTAGAGTATACTCCGGTTCACAACCAAAAGAAAATAATAATAATAATAATAATAAGACTCAGGGAATGCACCCGAATGCATCGAATGAACGAACGAGCTCAGGACGATCTTCTAGATGCATACGAAGGAAGCGAGTCTAAGCAATCTCTCACAACAACGTTTTAGAGATTTTGCGGCATATATGAGAAGATCAGGGTAGTTCACGACCCCACAGCTTCCTCGAAATTAACTGCTAATCCTCCTCATGAAGAAGAAAAGGAGCCTGAAACAACCGATATCCCTATTATCCCTCTGACGTCCGACGATGACCTAATGGACCGAACCGGTATCAATATCAAGTTTCATCATAAGGCAGAAAATATTGCATGCGTAAACGCTGAACTTCCACAAGATATTTTGGCACTTAACAAATCGAAGAAAATCGAACGCCAATAAAATCTACCTGGCTAGACAACGGACGTCTCGTTCACAGAGTTTGTTAGATTTCCTCTCCACTAACAGACATTTTACGGAAAAAGTGAGAAAAGATGCTGTAAAACTTCGGCAGCAACACCACACACCGTATAAAATCATTGGGTGTTATGAAGAACAGTTTAATGAAAAAGGCTAGAAGAGGTATCAGAGATAACCACATTTTCAGAATAAAACTATTGAGTCTATTCCAGGACCCTGTACCCAATATGAACGAACCGCCAGTATCACAAGTAGAGAATTTCTGAGAGAAATCTATGAGACAGCGACACCATTACAAGCAAACACTACCGCACTGATCAACTTCAGAAAGTATTGTCAAAACATGTACCTACATTGACATGACAGCACACGAGTTTCAAAGGAGGAAGAGAAAAAAGCCCTTGCAGTTGTCAGAAATCATTCTGCACCGGGCTCAGATGGGATTAACAACTTATATTGAAAGAAATTCTCCAGCACCCATCAACATCTAGCTATAATTTTATGGTTTGTTGAAGGGAGAACAGAACAACTTTAATACCGAAAAAGGGCAAAACATGAAGTCTGGAATGAGAATTTAATGATAGAGAGATGCATTACACAAGATTCGATTCAATACAAACATAAGCCTTTGATACAACCTCACAAACACTTATAATACATCTGTTAGAAATGTTTGAAGTCCCCGTTCCTCTAATTCGTTGCATACAACACTCAATGCCGCTTTGGTGAACAAGATTTTCCTTATAAATTGGAAAGAGTAAGTTCTCGGCAGACCCTATAAGTTTTAGGAAGGGTGTATTCCAAGGCGATTCTCTAAACGCATTGCTCTTCTGCATTTCGTGGCTTTCTCTCTCCGTGTCCGTTTGCAAGACTCGTGGCCATCATTATCGACCACCGGAAAATAGAACGCATAAAGTCATTCACCTTTTTTACATGAATGACTCGATGCTCTACGCTACTAGTCAAAGAGACCTACAACAGTCTGTAAAGGTGGTCCAAAAATGTTCCAGAGACATAGATATGAAGAAGCGAGCAACTGTCTGACGAAGCAATACTGCACCACCTTGTAGACAACAAACCATATATGTATCTCGGAGTCAACCAACACCAAACATAAGACACCTAGAATGTGAAAACAAGTCTAAGAAGTAGGTATAGGCAGTGCAAACGGAAGTTATGGCAATCGGATGGCATCAATAAAGTGACCGCTACGAATATGCTTGCAGTGCCGGTGCTTCTAAGACTAGATCAGGAAGACAAAGGTCTGGAGTGTCTGCAGGATAGACTTGTCTTGGGCGTTGCCTGCAAAATTGCCAATACTGTTGACCCACTTTTAAGACTCGTAGGGGATGTCGAAGCATTCCTCTTTAGAAGAAGTTCTGAAATCCCAGATTAAGAAAGCAGGATAACAAAGGCTCCAAGAAAACCACGTTAGTAAGCCGCATGGATTGTTCTACAGGCATCTCCAGACTCTGGACCTACCCAGGAGAATCACTTTCGGATTTCCAAGATCTGCTGGCCTTATGTCTGAGACTGAAGGATATCTGCTTGGCCGTTAACACCCCCGCAAATAGTAGGTCATTTCTGTAACTTCGCTGACATTAGCTGCAGGACCCGAGATGCTTATGCAGTTTCGAGCTATATCTACCGGCATAACGAGGCTCTTCAGATGCTTTACTATTACTTGAGGCATTCCCACGGTATCGATGAAACACCGGTGCTCCCATACGTTCCAGGTGATATTGAAAAAGTAGTGAAAAACAATAACTGGACATAGTTCTGTTGGATAAGCGAAGTAACTCGATGTTTGTTCCAGCAGAAACCAACATCGAAATCAAAGAAATGGAAAAGTGATCGAAATATGTAGAGTTTATTGGCAAGTTGCGCAGGTTATATGCCGAATGCACAGTTCATTTTGTGGTCCCAATCTTTGGCGTATTGGGGGAACGAGAGACACATTAGTGAAGCAATTAAAGAGAATACCGACATATACCTTAAAGGAGGAGGAAATAAACTACATTTTGGACATCGGTGTACTCCTCCCCAACAACATAACGAAAAATTACACAGAAAAAATAAATAAATACTTACCGTTGGCCGATGAAATTAAGAAGATGTGGAAGATGGATAAAGTAGAGGTGGTTCTAATAATAATCTGAGCCGCAGGCGAAGTCCCAAAAATTCTGTAGGAAGGCTTGAAGAGATTAAATCTAGAACCTAAACTTTACTTGGAAATTCAAAAATGAGTTATATTAGAGACGTGCAGTATTGTGAGGAGAATCCTTCGAATACAGGAGTAAAGGCAATGCCATCAGAAAGCTCACCAACAGCAAACTGATGTGACAGCTTGAAGCACCAGGAAACCTATGAAATTAATATAATAATAACAATAATAATAATAACGGTCTTTTTTAAGATTACATGGCCGAAGCCTGGTCTTGCAGCAACTCACAAGTAATCCTTATGTAAATACAATCTACACATTTCAAGTAAAAGTCAGCATAAAACCGTAATAATAACTAAAACTTAAATTTACACTTGATTTTGGCAATTTAGTTATTTTGCTCGGGAAAAAGTCAATGCCTTTTTAAATAAAAGCTAAAAGGTTTGCATGGATCGGGAAATTTTGAACTAAGAACCTGATATAAGGAGTTGATCAAAATTACAGCATTATATGTAAAAGAACATCGAAATTTTACGGTTCTATCTAACGGCATAGTAAGCGTCGCTCGGTGTCTCAAATTCAGGTCATGACTTGATTTCCTAAATACTAATTTGTCATCCAAATATTTAGGAATGCTGGAATAGTGTACGCGGTGTTTGTTATTTGGTTTTTAAAAATAAAGAAGAACTTCAAATCTTGTAAATTGTTTATTTATATTTTTATTTTAGTCTTTTATATTAAGTGTATTATATTATGTAAGTATTAGAAAAAGATCATCAAGAGACTAGTTATTATAACAATAACGAAATTTTTCGAGCGAGACTCATAAAGCAGTTTTTCTGGCCCCATTTCGTCGTATGTTACTGCTTACTTTTGAGAGTAGTTGTAATTGAAATTGAAAAAAAGAATTGTTATCATTTACTTTTATGCTACCTGGTCAGTTACCAAAGGATACTGTGACTGCCGGTACCCACCAATCCAATTTTACTGGATTTACAGTCTTCATAGTTGCTGTCCTATAACCTGTGAAGTAAAAAAGATAAGTGATCATCAAACTTCAAAAATCTCTAAGTTTTTGCTAGAACAAATTTGAAATAATTGTCAGAGAATCTCTCGTTGAAATTTTTAAAATTAATCACCAGCTTTAAATGTTTTATAAAATACTTCACGATCACTAAATATATGCACGTAGTCAGCATGCAGCGTATAAACGCTTGGAAGAGTCAAAAGTCAAAAAACATCTGTCATCACAACACCATGTGATTTCTAATCTCTCTATATATCTCTAGATTTTTTTACTTTAGAATTGGAGTGTTATGTGTGGTATAGCTTCCCTAATTAAAATAATGCATTTGATATTCATCTTCTTTAAGTTTTGGTATTGTCTTTAAAAAGTTTTCTAGAAAAAAAAAGCTGGAAGTTGGGAATGATCCCAAATATTAACGATGCATCAGAATATGACAAACCAATACCCATAGCGAAAACTATTTTTACCCACTGCAATATGGAATTGATTAAAAAGAAAAACTGCAGTAGATCTCTCAAAATTTCGAAATTTTAGGAAACTTCGATTTCGGTCACGGCGGAAGCGACATGGAAGATTTTCTCGACATCGCCGGGTTCTTAAAAACGGCTCAAGAAGAAGACTTACTCGCCATAGTCAGACCGGGACCGTACATCTGCGCCGAATTCGAGTTCGGTGGTTTCCCCAGCTGGTTGCTCAGCGGCGTCAACGGCGAAGTCAAGTTCAGAACGTCGCAGAACACATATATGGATGCAGTCAAGAGGTGTCCCACCGAAATATCCAGAAGAAAAGCCCCAATTACTGCGAAACTTTCCTTTTAGATTCTTCAACGCTTTGTTGCCGATCCTAGCAGCTCTACAGTTCGTAAACGGTGGCCCGATCGTGATGATCCAAGTGGAAAACGAGTATGGGAGTACTGCTTCAGATTCGTTCCAGCCGGATCAGGAATACCTGAGAGAGCTGCGTAAATTATTCGTAAAAAACAATATCAACTCGTTGCTAGTGACGGCGGATGGTGTGGCAACATTTGGCAGCAGCGGAAGTTTGCCCGACTACTTCTTATTAACTGCCAATTTTGAGGGTAGGAAACGCATACTCGCTGCGCAGTAACGTCAATTTTTTGCTCGTAGGTGGCCCCTACGACTCGTTTCAAGCGCTCCAAAGGCTGCAACCCGACAGACCGAAAATGGCAATGGAATTTTACCCCGGTTGGTTTGATCACTGGGCCGAGGACCATCAAACCAGATCCGCGTCAACTTTCATAAGTAATTTGGAGCAGATAATTCAGTACCCGGGTTCGTTTAATCTTTACATGATGCACGGAGGTACCAGCTACGGGTTCATGAACGGAGCTAATCTTAATAACGCTGCGACCGACAACAGCGGTTTCCAACCAGGTTAGATCCGGTCTCGCCTTAAATGCCGCCTAAATTTCAATATTCCAGATACGACCAGCTACGATTACGACGGCCCACTCACCGAAGCAGGAGATTACAGCGTTAAATATGACTTGTTGAGAGACCTCTTGGTGAGATCGGCGAACCCCAAAACAAAAATTCCCGACCAGCCGGAATTGGTACCCAGGGTAGCGTACTCCGCTATTTCGGTCGAGGACTATATCCCACTGAAAGCGCTCGTAGACGACGAAGCTCCGAAATTTGAATTCGAGAGGCCCGTCGCCATGGAAACGCTACCCATCAACAACGGTTCGGGTCAGAGCTACGGATACATCGTCTACAGAAAAGAGAACGTCGATCTGAAAGCTGGATCGATTTTGCAAATTCAAGGGCACGTCTGCGATACAGTATTAGTTAGTAGAAGCGACATCTGCACCTTTGGGGAACTAAAAGTTTAATTTTTAGTTATTGGTGAACGGCAAGCTTATCAACCCTACGCTAAAGGAGTCTCAAGATCTTAACGGGTTCGGGTTCTGGCGCCAAGATGGATCGAAAGTGACCCTGAGCGATGTGTCTCTGAGCAGCGCAACCGTAGACTTGGTGGTGGAGAATTGGGGAAGGGTGGGCTACGGGAAATTACCCCAGTACAACCAACGCAAAGGCTTGTGGCAGGGCGATGTGTTGATTGATGGAAATGTGATTACCGATTGGATACTTGCGCCTCTAGAGTTTAAAAAGTCTTGGACCAATCAGCTGGCGACGTGGAAGCCGGTCAGCGGTTATACGGGACCCGGACTATACAGAGGTGATGGAATTGATTATTTTAAAATCATCTCCCGAGTGCATTATTTATGAAGTTGTTTGCTTTTTTAGCTTACCTAAATGTCGAAGAGAGCCCTAGAGACACGTATATAGACATAAGAAATTGGAAAAAGGGTATAGTAATAGTAAACGGATTTGTCTTGGGAAGGTATGCCAGGATCGGTCCCCAGCAATGCCTGTATTTGCCAGCGCCGCTCATAAAAGCAGGACGGAACGAGATTGTGATCTTCGAGCATTACGAAGCGTCCGATGAGGTCGGGTTTTCTACAGACCAGATTTACCAATCGCTGTGATAGCATTTATTTTATTTTTTGAATAAATCGTTTTGGATTCGAAGTCAGTGTTTTCCTTGCATACGAAAATAATTCACCCGCTTAATACCAAACAAATCACTAACCAAAAAATTGTATAGATTAAAATACAAGTTTAAAGTCATTATTTCATTTCATTTCATTTTTAAACCTAACCACTAAAACCAATGGTGTCAATTGCGGTTGTCTGCATGTTCATTCTCTTTGTCCACTTGAGTCTGCAACAGCGCCTAAAAAAACGATTTCGAAAATAATTATATGAATATATTTTCATAGAAAATTGAATTCTTTATAGAACAAATTCTGATTGATCAGATGAGCGGTTTCCAAGAAATCATCGTTAATAAGTTTTATTTTATTTAACTTTTCTATTTTGGAATTTCGTAACTAATAAACAACTAAATATTCAAATAAGAAAAATATCGGTTTTTAAAGAAAATTTGATGCACTACAAGCAAGGTTTCTTAAAATTTTTGCAATGCAATCACTAAAAATAATTTTAATAATAACAATTGTGTTGCTTCAATATTGAAAATTATATGCTGATATCATCAACAAGGACAACGGTTTTATAGCTGACAAAGTAGTAAATTTTTTGTTTCTATATTCTTATCAGTATACATTTATTTTAAAGTATAGGGTGTTTCAGTTTTCAGACTTGCGAAGTATCTCATTTTAAATATAGAAACTGCTTTGTGCTACAAAATTTTACTAGTGTGTTTCTGTTTTGAGAGACATTTTGAATATTCAGATGTGTGTAGATGGATTTTGAAGATATTGCATTTTGAATGATCGCATTGTTCTCCACCATTACAATTAATTAACTGAATATATTACAGGGTGTTCTATCGTTACTTGTAAAACAATAAACCAGGCACTAAATTCCACGGAAAAATTCATATTAAGGAACCGTTAACTTTTCTAGAAGTTATCAAACAAGGAATTAAGCGCTCTCTGCTTTGGTTATTGAAAATGGTGATTGTCTTTCTAATAATTTCCGCAAAAGGTGCCGTTGTTAATCTGGCAACGTCATTCCGCTTAACAACCTGTTGCCTTTCAATGACGTCGATGTTTATTTACCGGTTTGTTTGTCAGCGTTCGTTTTCGATAACTTAATCTGTATTTTGATAAATAGGACGATGGTAATCTGGACGTTAAAATTGTGATAAAGAAGCGTTTAAGGCTCAACAATTAAATATTGATAAAAATGTTAGTCCCTTTGCAAACCATTGAAGAACCTGGGGAACTACAGGCCATTCCCACCAACCTTCCCTTAAGTTAGAATAACTAGAGAACAACAAAATTTTAGGCACAGGTTAGGGAAGATCTAAGCTTGAGTTTGTTGGACCGTTCGTATTTCGGCTTTCCCCAGTGGAACATGACGGCAGAATCAAAGTTTTAATCTCATTTTTTTGTAAACACGCATAATATTTGATTTAAGATTTAGATTTAAGAAAGAGTTTTGCTTTCTTTCTTTTGTGGTTTTACTATACAGTAATAAAGTGATAAAAATACACAAAATATTTCGATATATTTGGAAGAAAAATAATGCGGAAAGGAATTGCTAAAACATTGATTAAAAAATATGTCATATATACTTTTAATTGATGTCCCTTGTCAATTTTTTGGGCATCCCTCAACAGAATCTGGTTCTTATAAGTAAAACTACTCAAAAATAATGAAGTCACTCGGAGCTATTAAAACTTCAAAAAAAAAATATGTGCCGCAAAAGACGTTATGTGTGTTATTATCAGGATTAGACAGAAAAAGAAGCTAAGCAGCTTTTACCAAAATGTTCCATATTTCTCTAGAGTTTTTTCTGTGCTCAAATGGTAGGATAATAATACAACGCTGGTATTAGACGCTATTTATCTTTAACTGTATCTTCTGGTAAACAATTCTATGAACTTTTTGCATAGTTACGTTACCAAAATTAGAGAATAATTTTCAAAAATTCCCACCTTTTGCAAACGAAAGTCTCACCTAACGGTGACTTGTTGACGAACATATCGATCAACTTTCGCAGATAACACAAGTGTTTACAAAAATTTGATTGCATTCGGTTCGCGATAAGCTCATATAAAACGAGTCAACGGTCGAAAGAGTTCGTTCAACTACGATGGCGAAGGTGGCGATACTGGTCATGATAGCTCTGCAAGTTTTGGCGGGAATCCATTCGGAAGACCTGCCCAAGAACTACGAGTACTATGCGGGTGACGGGATCGTGTCCGGTTTGAACGCGGACCAGAGGTATTTCCTACTCAATGGCAAAAACATCACCATATTTAGCGGGGCTTTTCACTATTTCCGCGTGCACAAATCCTCTTGGAGGGACAGGCTGCGGAAAATGAGGGCGGCAGGTTTGAACACGGTCGAAACGTACGTCGCATGGAATCTGCACGAATATAAATCCGGTAAGCGCGGGATCAATTCAAGCTGATTTTCACAAAGAATCAATAAGCGTAATTTAGATTTTGGCAAAATTTTATTGTAATATGTTTATATAACATGTTTCCGGAATAATTTGATTTTAAGATCACTTCCGATAATTACATCTTTAATTTTTTAATTATATGCAACAAAAACTAGTTAAATTGAATAAAACGCGATGACCTCGAAGTGCAGTAGGCAAGTTTTATTTGTTTTATTGTTGGCAGCGTGGTTTCTAGTGATAAGGGGCTGATTTGGCCCTAACCAAATAAAAATTAAACAGGGACTTTTTAAAATTTATTGATAAAAATGTTCGCCTCAGTCTTCAGTTTAATTTCGATGATTTCCTTATACAGAGCTACTAAAAAACTACTTTTTCGTCCCTATAATTCTTCTCATACTTTGCATAGTTACCAAACTAAACTAACTAACTAAATAAAAATTAAGCAGAGATTTTTAAAAATTTATTGATAAAAATATTCGCCTCTGTCTTCAGTTTAATTTCGATGATTTCCTGAGACAGAGCGATTTACATGACTACTTTTTCGTCCCTATAATTGTTCTCATACTTTGCATAGTTACCTAACTAAATAAAAATTAAACAGGAACGTTTTAAAATTTATTGATAAAAATGCTGGCAAAATAAATAAGAACTAAAAGTTTAAATTTTCACGAAATTATTATTATTTTCACATGACAATTGTTTGGACAACACCGTGTGTTTATCACATTTGATAAAGACACGGTGTTGTGTGAGACAAAGCGACTAAAAAACTAATTTTTCGTCCCTATAATTGTTTTCATACTTTGCTTGCACTAAACTAACTAACTAAATAAAAATTAAATAGGGACTTTTTAAATCAGATATGGCTAGAAATATTTGAAATACTGTCTAGGGCTTTAACAAACTGCTCCATCAAGCGAAGTTTGATATGAAGAGGAGGCACTAAAACTTTTTGGGGTAAACTACCCAAATACACTTTTGCTACTTATCTTAAAAGCTGTAAAGATATAGGTTTTCTTATTACTGAGTCTTTCAGGGACAGGGTTTGTCCAGTAGCTTTGAAAAAGGCAGTTGTAACAACACAGCCACATGCGAGCATTCTTAAGTAACATCACAATCTAAATATGCTCTACAGGAATAGATATTATAATTAAGCAATACATATTTGAAACAAAATGATGCGTTTAGTTGGTTCCAAGTGACTAGGAAGGTGGTTAATTTAATTAAACGACACTTTAGTGAAGAGTTTATTTGGCACGAGCGGAGCGAGTGTATAATTAGGAATTTTATAGAAGGGAGTACTAAAATACTGTATTAGGCAGCACAAAGTGTTAACGATAATCATGATCCATGACACCAGCTTAAATTAATGTTCAAATATTCTCCATAACAAAAGTGCATGTCAAGACACCAAGACCCTTGAAAAGTTCAACTGGAAGGGCACTAACAATAATGTTTGAAGGATGGTCATTTAAGTTGTTAATTTATTTTCTTTTTGAGTGCTATCTTGGCTTTGGTTTACAGCTTACAGTTCAGAAAAAATCAAGATTACATTTTTCCAATAATGAGCTTTTTTGAAATATCTGCTCTTTAATGTGTCTTGCGAATGATTTTAATCTTCGTTCGCTTCATCTTCATCAAATGATTTACCAAATTTCAGTTTATTATTTGACAAATTCTTGGACAAATTGACTCGTAGTTTAGATAATATTATGATGATTATTTTTGGTCGTAAAATGGTCCTAAAATGACCCTAATAAAACCTAGTCTTGCCTGAAATGGACAAATTTAAGACAAATGGCTGATACATTAATTTGTTCTTCAACATTTTAGGTGTATTTGACTTCGGCAATGGAGGTTCGGATTTCGAAGAGTTCCTCGACATCGCTGAGTTTTTGAAAATAGCGCAGGAAGAGGATTTGTTCGCGCTAGTGAGAGCCGGCCCTTATATCTGTTCCGAATGGGAATTTGGTGGTAAGTGCTACGTAACAACGAAAAACCAAATTCTAGTTCAAGAAAATTCTTGTCGGTCTCTTGAAGTAGATAGGAAATTTTAAAAATATTTTGTGCATTCTTATATAAGTGCAGTTTTATAAAAGACTATTTTAGAAAATATTAAATAAAATAGTGTTGGGATATTTTATTCAAATTCTCTGTAGTGAAGTTTGATTCTCCAGGCAATTTAGAATATTCATCGTAAAATTAGTTTGATGCTTAATTGTGAAAAAAAAATTATAGATTCAATAAAATTATATCTTCTAACCCACCAGTTAGCAATCTATTCAGATAAAGCACCTGAATTAACCTAATTTATTATTATTTTGTCATGCAATAATTGAAAAAATTGAAAAATATATATCTGACTGTTGAGAGACAGCAATCATTATGACATTAAAAAGAAAATTTCATTTGTTGCGTTGCATATTTTTTAATGTCTTCTTATACAAATTAATTTGAAACCTTTCTTTGGCGCTTATCTAAGGGAAGAATTATCCTATCCAATGACTACGAGAAAGTTCATTGTGCTCTCAAATAAGATAAAGTAGGAGAAAAAATAGGGAACAGATCTTCTTGTTGATACTACAGAGCAGTTTGCAAATATAACAGGCAGGACAAAAAAGAAAAAAAAAGAAAACTTGATGACGCAGCAGTCCTGCATCTTCTTTCAGGATTGCCGAGTTGGTTACTGCGAGAAGAAGGCATAAAATTAAGAACAAGCGACCCCGTGTACCTGGAGTACGTTTCCAGATACTTCTCCGAACTCGTGCCCATTTTGGCGAAACTCCAGTTCACCAACGGAGGCCCAATAATCGCGCTGCAAGTCGAAAACGAATACGGAAACACTGGGAATAGCGATCCCGATTATTTACACGCTCTCAAGGATGTAAGCCCGTTTAATTAATTAAATTGATATGTTCTAAGTGAGATTTTACGCCCAGCTTTACATCAGCAACGGCATCAAAGAACTACTGTACACGTCTGATCCGGCGAGTGCTGGAACTAGAGGAGCGCTAGCCAACGAACTGCTGATGACAGCCAATTTTAATAATGATCCGTCTTGGAATTTGAACACTTTGGATTCGCTGCAGAGCAACAAACCGACCATGGCGATGGAGTACTGGTCAGGTAATTTCATTAGTAGTCTTTATTTTTAGTTATTGTTGAGGATTCTATTTGCACAACAATGGTGCACAACTGAGGAATTTAATCTTATCTAAAATTTGACTGAAAACTTTGAGAGGAAGATAATTTACCAGGTACTTAATTTTGGAGAAGGCAAAAAAATGTTTTAGATAACATTCTACTTTTGTGGGTTTGCAGACCACAGAAGAATAATAATAACTTTTAATAAATATTTTTGCTCTTGCTGTAATTCCCACATTCCTACATAAACGAAAAGAATGTCCACCTAGCGACGTTGATGCTATTTTGGTGGTTTTGATTAGTTTGGATTAAAAGGAGTGCGAATTGAATAGCATTTAAATATCTTGCTTCGTTGCTGAGTTGTATTTCTTTGATAAAAGTAGATAAAAATGAGGGACTATTAAAACAAGTCAAATAAGTAAAGTATTCTACTTAACTAACTTTGGAAAAGTTACTTACTTAGTACGTCATCATACTTTTCTTCATGACGGTACGGTATATTGTGTAATTTGCCAGAGGGTTCAAAAATATTATTTAGTTCTCCACATCATGGTCTCCTGAAATGTAGATCCACATTAAACGTCTATTTCTTGACCTGCCTAGACCGTAAGTTGCTATTGGGAAATCTTGAATTATATGGCTTGGTTGAAATCATTTATTACTGGGAGATCTCACAGAGTTTGCCTGGAGGCTAATGGAAGCCGGATTCTTTCGGATTCAATCATCATAGTGATTGCCGGGACAGTATTCAAATTCTTTCCTTTTTCTAGTATATCAAGGACTCCTCTAGCTTGGTAAACTTTCTCGATAACTCTGATATCATAGTACAGAGCAATGGAAAATGAATGAACTCCCACTGAACCATGATAAGTATCTTCTCATATGCTTCAGAAATTAATAATCTCAAGATCTTTACAAAATCAATAAACAAACCATCTCTCGGAAATCATTGAGTTCTTTAATTCTCTTCGTTTTTTAAGAGAGGTTTTTTAGCTAACTTTTAAAGCATAATGAGTTGTGGTCTCATATTCTGGGGGAATGCTCCAGTCAAGCTCTGAAGAAGCCAACAGGATGATTGGCGAAACGTCAGCAATTTCGACTAAGCAAAAACCGACGCAGGAGGAATCCGGAAGTTTTATAAAAAGCATTACAGTAGCCTGTGGAAGTTTCTAATAAAAATTAGTAGGGTCCTTCAAGATATTTATTTAGATAGTTAGTAGGATCTTAGTTTTGATGAGATATTAAACCAAACTAAATTGAAAGCTACCTGGGCATACAAATAATTAAGATTTTTTTCTTCCTACATACCTTACCTCCTACTACAGGGTGGTTCGATCATGTGACCGAAGACCATCATACGGTGGACATCAACACTTACAAAAGTGTCTACGAAGGTATCCTCTCGCATCCCGCTTCCGCTAATATATACATGTTCGTCGGCAGTACCAATTTCGGCTTCACCAATGGTGCCAATTCGTTGTACGGGGGTACGGACAATTCTGGACTCCAGCCCGATACGTCAAGGTAAGTCCATATCGAGAGTCAAAGGTGTTTCCATTAGAATAATGAATGAAAAACCCAGTTTTATGGTGGATTAGCGGTTTTTTTTTTGAAACGTGGATTTAGTGAAAGTATTTCCATTCAATATTAGTAATTGCCAAAAATTTACCAAATATTAGCAGTACAGTGTATCTAAAATTCGTTGTCACTGTGGGATATCTCAGTTATGAGTAAAATTAGAGGCTTGCGGGACATGGTGCTACTTTTTTGTGAAAATAAAGATGCCGTCAATATAATTTGCTTACCCCCTTGCGTTTCTGGGCTGAGGTGATTTTGAAAACTGGGGATTTTTTTACTCAAAACCCAATGGAGTTGCTAGTTCCTTCAAATTTTTTTTATTTTTTCAAATATGACATTAAGTTGTGCATTTTTGAATCAATGTATAATTTTACATCATTGCATCGCATCCGCATATATATATTTTTTTCACGTATCCGTTCACGTATGAAATCCTGCATCCGATTATACCATTGTCCTCAATATTATTGTTGTCAAAGAAAATGTAGAAATATTGAAAAATATGACAAACGAAGACAACCCGATAAATGCATATTTGGTAGGCTGAAAACCAACCGAAATAATTTTGGATTTTTGACATTGTTGGCATTCCAAAATCTACGGTTTAAGATATTTTAAAAAAGCACAAGTTAAACCTTATAAATTTAAGGGCAAAATAGTCATGACTGATCCCAGGCAACGAACATGTTGTATATCCTCAGGAGCAACAAGACATATTCAGCTTTAGTACTTCGTGTTTTATTTCAGGAAGTAATATAAAATTTGGTATATACGAAGGTAGCCTCACAGTAAATAGATTTCAGGGAAGAAGTGCCATTAGCTAAACAGTATATTTTGTCAATAGTACGGAGCTCCCGAGCATTATTCTCAAGTCATTGAGCAGTTTCTTTAGCTGTAAATTTAAATTTACAATTAGACTTTTTTTTTCAAGGTATGCAATTTTTAAATCAATATAAAGTTAAACTAATTTTGGGAGAGGAAAATAGATAAACCGGTTAAGGATACTTCTTGAATAAACTTTTTAAGTGAGGATAATAATTTAGTACTAGATAATCATTGACATTAATGAACTAGAACTAATTGTTAAATATCACGAAATTTTCAAAACAATCCTGCAATAGCCAAGAAATGTAATGGGATAAGAAAATCTTGTTTACGGCAAAAAGGTAGCACCAAGAACTGAAACCCGAAACCGAAAACTCATAACCGAGATATCCCGCAATGACAACGAATTTCGGACGCACTGTACAGTAAAATAGGGGACAAGCGATGTACTTTGCAATAATAGGAGTTAGTCCAATGTTTTGGTTAGTTGAGCAGGATTGGACAACATTGTTGGTTCAAAATGCATTGACTAAGCAAACTAAATAAATAAAGAAGAAACTGATTATTATGGAATAAAATTTGTCATAAAATTAATGGAAATATAAAAACGATCGTATGGCATTGGGGAAACGGACGTTAATAAAAATTTAAAAAAAAATCTATTTAGTAAATCGCCCAAGAGATTATGCTGTAAAATATTTTTGATAATCTGAAATGGCCACCAGAAGACCTAATTGCAATCTTGAATTTTAAAACCCATTTCCTCCAATTTTTCTTACATTAATGATACTTATAGTGAACACGGCTTTAAAGCTGAGACAAGTTCAAATCTTTTTTGTTACATGCTTTTTATCTCTAAAAGGAAAGTGGTAGGAGGTGCCCCAATATTTACAGAAATGAAGTGGCTTAATGGATTTTAATAAATTTGCGGTAGTTAGAAACTACTTTTCATAAGCTATGAAACGTGTTAGAGTGAGTTGGCGATTAAATACAATGATATGAATTGTTTTATCATTAAATAGTGAAACAAGAGCCCAACAACCTATTGAAAACCGCATCTCAATATCTGTATCCTAACCTAAAATATGAATGAAAGATTTTAAACTTAAATTGAATTTTGGTACGGGTACGTATTGATATTGAAATAAAAATTTGTTGTTTATCTTAGTTTATATAAGTTTTTTTACACTACCATAGACATGGTTACTACGTTGTGATATCCTTATATGTTTCCAAACATTGGGTATTATCACTTTTTTTTAGAAAAAAATAAGTTTAGTAACCAATATTGTTAAAGACTAAGTTTATTAATCACTGACGTTTTAACTAGTAAGTAGAAAATCATAAAAAAATTGATCATCTTCTTTGGCAAAAATTATTCACTCTAAATTATCGAGAATGTCATAAAACAATTTTTGACAAGTTTGACAAATCGGAAAATATACCCATGAAATTTTTAAGAATATCCGTTTCACAAATTCCAAAGCTGGGACACCCGATATATCATATTTGAAACCAGTTTTGTATTCGTATATGTACTACTACTACTGCATATACTACCATTTTAACTCAAAAGATTAACAAAATATCTTTCTCTTTGTCGATAGTTACGATTACGACTCCCCGATTTCCGAAAGCGGAGAAATCACGGACAAATGGACGGCGACGAAAGAGCTCATCGAGAAATACAATCCGGTGAAAACCGCGTTGCCCGAGTTGCCTGAAACTCGGGAACGGGCGGTTTACGATGATATCAAAATCGAACAGCAAATCCTCCTATCGGAGATCATTAATGAGTTCCCGAATAAAATCGAAAGCGAAAAGGTCGTACCCATGGAACTTTTAGACATCAACGACGGATCAGGTGAGCATCGTCCTTCCGATAATGGGCAGATTTAGATGTAGCTTCGTGGCAGGTCAAAGTTACGGATACATCGTGTACCGAAAAACAAACATCGATCTTAAAGCTGGAGCTACGCTGACTATAAAGGGCTACGTGAGAGATCACGTGCTCATCTTAGTGGACGGCGAGTTGATATCGCCGGTACTTTCCAGCAAAAGCGACTTGGACAAGTTCGGGTACTGGAGATTACGCGATTCTTCGATCGAGCTCACCAAACAAGACTTGCTAGGCGCTACTTTAGACTTAGTGGTTGAAAACAACGCTAGAAACAACTACGGCAGTCTCGATCAGTTCCAACAGTTTAAGGGCCTAACCGAGGACGTGCTGGTAGACGACCAAGTCGTTTCCAACTGGCAGATCGTGCCGCTGGAGTTCAAAAAGTCTTGGAACCAACAACTCTCCGGATGGCACCCCATCAAAACTAAGGACGCCACACCCGCTCTATATAGGGTAATTTAATCAGCAGAATAAATTTGTATTTATTTTCAATATCGGACATTTCCAGGTTAGCTTTAATGTCACAGACCCGAAAGACACGTACGTTAACGTTCAAGATTGGAACAAAGGTTTCGTCATTATTAACGGTTTGGTCCTCGGCAGAGTATTTGCTGTAGGTCCTCAGCAAGCGTTGTATCTGCCTGCCGGACTTCTCCGGGAAGGCGTCAACGAACTTATCATTTTCGAACACTTTTCAGCTCCAGACGTCGTCAAGTTCTCGAAAGACCCCATCTGGGGTGTCGGAACCAACATCCATTAAGCTGTGATATTACTTGTGATGTTTGAACTAAATAATATAGGATGTCTAGTAGTTTCTTTTAAATGGGCTCGTTGCGTGTCTCTAGGGGATTTTGTCTTTGGACTTTCTCGGAAATACAAAACTTTTATAGGTTTTTTTTTCTACATTTTATCCTGAAACAAATACACTGGGTCGACGAATCTTGTCATATTCTAGAAAGTTTAGGTTGATCAACAAGCGGACTCAGACAATCCTTAAAATTTTCAATAATCTAGTCTCTTTGACATATCACAACGCAACACAAACACATATACGAGGTGTGTTCAAAAAGTGAGGTGACTTTTGTTATTGGGCGGGCTACATACATTTGATCTTCGATCATTTTTTTTCTTATGTTGGAACACATGTCCATAACATATGTTCATAGTTTCAGCCAGTTCGCACGTTTACTTTTTTTGTGAGACAGAAGTGTGTGCTCGACGATTTTCTGCTGTCAAAAAAATGGAACAAAAAATGTTTATAAGTGGTACAAGCTGTTTCAAAATGAAGACGCCGATCAAGAACCTCGCTCTGGACGCCCCAGCACGTCGATGACTAATGAAAGCGTTGAAGAAGTAAAACAAATGGTGCTGAAAAATTGTCGCATCACTTTTAGAGAAGTGGCTGAAAACGTCGGCATCCGAAGTTGGGCATTTGACCATAAAACGCGTAGAAACAAAATTTGTTCCGAAACTGCTTCACTTTGAACAAAAGGATCGTCGAAGCGGCATCATTCAAGAGCTGTTAAACGACGTCAATAATGATCCTGACATACTCAAAAAGACCATAAAGAATCGTGGATATATGGTTGTGATGTTAAAAGCAAATCCCAGTCGTCCCGATGGAAAAATCCAGAGTAGCCAAAACCGAGAAGGTTTTGCTTACTGCTTTCTTTGATTATCGTGGTGTAGTACATCAAGAGTTCTTACCACAAAATCGAACGGCCAATACACAGTATTACCTTGAAGTTATGCGAATTGTGGGAAAACAATTCATGGATCTTGCATCACAATAATGCACCTGCTCAGTCATCGTTGCTTGCGCCTAACTTTTTGACCAAAAACAAAATCACCATCATGCCTCTGCTACCATATTCCTGTGCCCAAAACTCAAGAAATCCATGAAAGGAAGGAGGTTTGGAACGATTGAGGAAGTAAAGAAAAAATCGCTGGAAGAACTCAAGGCTCAAGTATTTACCAGAAGTGCTTCGAGGATTGGAAAAAATGTTGGCACAATTGTATTATATCTGGGAGGGATTATTTTGAAGGGGACAACATTAAAAGTAGCCTTACTTTTTAAATACACCTCATATATATTAGTACAAAAGAAATGGTACCCGAGATCTCTTAAAGTTTTAAGGGTCGAAAGGTTAGACAAACAGGTGAATACCTGGGCAAATTATCATACTTATTCATACGCCGATCTACCTGTCCTTTTTTCGAGGGTACATTTTGTTTGTGTTGATCATTGGTGTTGTGCTAATTTAAATGAATGGAAGTGAATTTTTTGCATTTAGTAAAAACATTTATAATGGAAATGTTTGGATTATTTTTGCTATTCCCTACTCTAAAAGACACAATTGAGTCTTTATCAAGAGCGTCATTTTAAAACTTCAGCTTCTTTAAACACTGTCGCACACTTGAGTCGTTTCTGGTACTTCAGTCACGAATTTGGGAAGTGTTTCTTCCGTTACGAGCTTCATTATTGTTATCACGTAGAGGTACTTGTTAAATGTCCATTCAGTAAACAATAATCTATAATATATGTTTGCATTATTTTTCTACTCCCTACTCTAAAAGACACAATTATGTACTTATCAGGTCCGTGCAAAATGTCACTTTAAAACTTCAGCTTCATTAAACACTGTCGCCCACTTTGGCCGTTTCCGGAAGTTTAGTCCTGGATTTGGGAATTGTTTCTTGTTCTTAGGAGCTTGCAGTGGTTTCGACGTCCACTTTACTATTGTTATTATATCACAGGAAACAAAATCACGCATTTAGTAAACCATAAACACTGCTTCAAATGTTTCCGAAAAACAAAACCACTTTTCTTCCACCATTTTCTTGAAAGATTTCGCATTCAAACTTTGCCATAAAAAGTATAACAAAAACAACATTACACCAAGGTCAAGGACAAATCTGGCACCGGAATCTATAAATGATTTTACGCACCAAAAAAATATTATTCACAATAATTCAATTTAGCAGATTGTTTGTTTTGTTTGGTTGATCTGATTCCGAAATTCCAAGATAAATTCTAAGCGCATGTTGCAACAAAACTTTGGTTATGCCGAACAGTTTTAATACAATTTTACTGAACCAAATGATGCTGATAATATTCCTATTAAAAAGTTCGCCATTATACTGCAAAGAAAGCATGCTTAATGTGCTTCAGGGATCTCTTTGAAACGGTAAATTAATAATAATTACTTTATTGTAATGTAAAATCACTAAAGACAAAGTTGAAACTTTCCGTCCTATTTTAATTTTTTTTCTAATCTAATTGAACCTTGTGGAAACCTTATAAGGTTGATAAGCAAATAGGCGTATACGAATTTGTAATTTGAAGACAAAAGATAAAAACACACTCTACAAAACTGATGAAACGATCTTACAAATCTCCTTATTAAATTTAAAACTACTTTGTAAGGTACTTGGCGCTTTGACTTTGGAAATTCCCAGCATTAATTTGTGCACTGTTTTTCCAAAAAATAGCAAGTAATATTTTTTAGGGTTTAATTCTCAGAAACATCCAACAAGCGTCTTAGATTCTCGCTTAGCTTATTGTTGATATCTTAAACTAGCTTTCATTTACATACTAATATATAAGAGTAAAGATAAGTGATACAAGGATAGATGCTTGAGGAGCGCTATTACAAACTATCATTGGTATGTACTCTCGGCATTTACAATTTGACAAAATAACTCCCCATGATAGACAGACCTTACTCCCAAACCCCAGATATTTTAAAATAGCCAAAAGTAACTGGTGGTTCAGCATCTTAAATGCCTTAGAATCCAAAGGACAGCGGTCTGCAGCTTCTAAGTTGTAGTCACTTTAAGGCGACCAGCGGTACAGCGAAATCCTAACGTCATAAGTTTAATCGTTTTTGAGGATTTAATATTCTTTCCAAGATCTTTGATATAGTTGGTAGGATGATAATTGGCTGCTTTCCATAAATTAAAAAATGCACGAATTTTTATACAACTATGTACTAGATGTAGAAATATTGGTAAAATATAGTTGCAGAGCATTCCTATATTATCGTTCAGACTGAGGTGACTTTTACATTTTACGTTTAACATAAATTAAATTAGAACAAAAAATGTTCAGATTTTCATAGTTTTTAATGCTTTGTGACAGTTATTTCCTATCTAATCCTAATCTCTTCAACAACAACTCTGACTTTTATGATGACGGTTTTGTTGAAAGAGTCGCCTAGTTAGGGTTGGGAGAGAAATTTAAACAAAAGGTGTTAATGAACTTACAGCACTAATGCATTAACTCCTTTAACTTCGAATTTTATTGGTATAATGGCCGTGCCTTTTTATTTTTTATAAATCTTTGTTATTTAATTGTGTAAACTTATCCTCTAATAGATGATTTCTTCTATCGGTTTGTAATCTTTTTTTTTTTAAGAAACTTCTACAGGCTACTACTAAAACTTCTGGATTCCTCCCGCGTCGGTTTTTGCTGGGTCGAACTTGCTGACGTTTCGCCAATCATCCTGCTGGCTTCTTCAGAGCTTGACTGAAACTGGTTCGCATTTTACTCTGTACCTGCTTTTGTATTGTTTGAGGGACCTAAATGAGGGGCATAAACACCGTCTCGAATGACTGATTCCCATATTGATGACAGGTAGAAACCCGAGTCGCGGTTAAGATTGTTAGGTTGCTTATAGATTTCTGTATTCAGAAATTTGAAAAACTAACGTCAACACTAGGGAAACCATCAAACTCTTCTCAACTACCAAACACTATGATAAATGTATCATCGCACCAACTTTCGCATTATCCCAAAAGTGGAAATCATTTGACATGTCGAGTCTATCCTAAACAAAGTACTATCTCAAATAGCTAATGAAATTCGATTTGAAACAGCAAAAATCCGTAAAAAATTAAAACCCCCTAAATCTAATCTAAATCTCTAAAATCTAATCCCGACATCGTAATCCTAAAATCAGATAAAGGAAATGCTACGATGGTCATGAACACAAATGAATGTGAGGAACAGATTCAAGATATACTTACAGACGGATAATATCGTCAACTTAAAAAAGATCCTACGTCATCTATGGAACGCATCCTTAAATCTGTCATTAAGGCTTCTTCTCTATCAGACAAATCTGTCACCGCTCATGACTCTAAAATTTCTCGCCTCTACGGACTCCCAAACATTCACAAACCTGGATTACCCCTTCGACATCATTGGTTCTCCAACATATTCTCTTTGAAATGTATTTTTAAGTTTTGAGAGTATATTAAGATTTCTTGAGAAATGTTAATAATTTTACTGCTACTATAATTTCTCTACGAAGTTCTTTTCTAACATTACAAAAATAAACAAACTAACTAAAACTAACCAACCAAAAATTTTGTCTTCACCCAAAGAAACGAAAACATCATTTCATTTCATTTTTCTTTCAGGCCATCGAATGACATGTGTGTCGCGACTGAGAAAATTAGAGAAGCATTTAAAATTTCTCTATTAGGTCCACTTACCAAACAGACCCACGTGAATATTGGCACAAAACTGACCTCATTACTGTTGATATTAAAAAGAGCATTATTGATTAAAATATTACAAATCCTTTTTGATTTGCAAAAATGCATCAGATTTAAACAAACTAAATGAGGGGAGTTTCATTCTAATATAAAACCGAAAATTTGGGGTAAAAACTGGTAAAATATGAATTAAATCACAGTTCGGTATCAGTTTGGCTCTGTCTGCAGTCAATTCCTTTTGAATAACGTCAAGTGTATTTCCTTGATAATCCAAGACGCGAAATCCTTATCAGATACCATTGATGAGCGATATCTTCCTATATTTGTGCCTATAAAACACAGAAAACCGTACTACGATCGGTACTTATCGCCGAGAACAATGAGATCTTGTTTACTGTTGCCGTTGGTCATTTGCGTCGTAGCAAATTCGCGACTCCCCACGAACTACGAATACTACGGCAAGGATGAAATTCTATCGGGCTTAAGTGCTGCTCAGAGGCACTTCTTGCTAAATGGAGAAAACATCACTTTGTTCAGCGGAACGTTTCACTACTTTCGCGTTCACAGGACCCAATGGAGGGACAGGCTGCGCAAAATGAGGGCCGCTGGACTCAATGCGATCGAAACGTACGTTCCATGGAACTTGCATGAGTACCAATCGGGTGAGTGCGTCATGTTTCATGGAGTTTACAATATTAATTCTCACTCCTCCGGTCACTAAAGATGTTTAAAGTCGTCTACGTGCACCGAAAGTTGAACTGGCTGTCTATAGTTTTATAGTTTGTGTGTTAGTTGGGAATTTGGGTATTTCTTTCTATATTGGATATTGAGAAACGCAGCAGACTTCGACGAGACCATGACTTCATTTTTAAATCACAGTCACCCCTAGTTCTTAAGGAATTCAGTACATTGGGGTTCTCTAGTCACGCTAACTCGCTACTACTTCGCTTCATAGTTTGCAAATCCGAAAATAAAAAGAATATCCGTAGAAGACGTAAATAAATGAATCGAGAGGGACAAATTTTTGAGCAGTGATTGGCGTTTAAAAGAAAAGTTATTAATTCTATTTAGTTCTCTTAATTATATCTTTACTAAGAAGAAAATTGTTGTCAACAATAATTGCTTTAGCAATAGTCTCCATATTAATTATATCTTTTTCCATGATGCCTGGACATTGCTAATGCTATTTTTTAGCCACGGATGATATGAAACATTGGTAGTTTTTTTTTCAATTTAATTGAATTAAATGTCATTGTTTCATTCGCGGACTTAAAAGAAAGAATTTTCAAATTTTCCCAAATGATACTACCCCTTCCCACTCCATATTTTTAAAGGGATATCTCAAGGTTCCAGAGAGTCGAATAAGTTTTATCCCACTTCGCTATTTTTTGTTGTGAATGTATATATGTATCAGTTCATCACAAACTGTCTAGATTAGGTTATGACTAGTTGAGAGTCTAACTCGGGCAAGACTTTCCACAGAAATTATATTAGATTAGTTTGAACTGTTGTCAAAAAAGGAGTGATTATGCCAAAACGTTTTGTGTAAATTAGAACTTTAAATCTCTGATACGCGCCATTTGCATTATTTAGAATTTTTAAAGATAACCTTTGATCGCCGATTTAATTTGTCTAAAATGTTTTAAATGCCTTTAAAAAGATAGCAATTAAGTTTTTATGCAAAATATCAGGAATACAAATCTCTGATAAGAGTTACCGGCATTAATTAGAATCTCTTAAGATAAAAACCGATTGTGGTCGCCGATTTAATGTGTCTAGGACGCTTTAAAAAACTTTCAATGGAAATTGTTTTCTCGAGTTAACTCAATAAATTGATGGTCGTTTCGCAATGTTTTGTTACAGTTTCAGAGAAGAAGAATAGGTGTTTACAATGAAGCTTTATTGAATTAAAAATTAAAAAAAAAAAACAAACGGAACACTACTTCATTTGTATGCTTTTTACAGGAGTTTATGATTTTGGTGACGGAGGTTCGGACTTTGAAGAGTTCCTTGATGTCGAGGAATTTCTGAGAACTGTACAAGAAGAGGATTTGTTCGCAATCGTCAGACCTGGACCATATATATGCGCGGAGTGGGAATTCGGAGGTATGTAATTTTCTCTAAAATCGATCGATAAAATCGAATTTTTTGAAAGTATTTCCAGAAAATTTTTCCAGATCTCGGTAACGGCATTGGCACAATTTTTTTTTTCTGTTCTCCATTCTCCGTTTCTCCGTTCTCTGTTCCAGGGTTTTTCGACGCTAACTTCCAAACGGTTTGCACTACACACTTCAAATTTTGCTCCTTTTTAACCGTCCACGGGGTGCATAAGATATGTAAAAATGGCTGCGTCCAATTTTCGGCGATCTTTTTTTTTTCGATTTTCGACTTCTTTTTGGAGGTTGCTATGAAACCCGATAAGTGTCCGAAATTTGAAGCTATCGACTTCAAATTTGGCAGACGAATAGCGCTTGGTCCCCTAACGGAACATATTGAAATTGGAGGGGTTGGGGGCCGGGAAGTATTTAAAAAAAATTAAAAACCGCGTTTGCAAGGGTCCAAGAGAAAAATCATTTCTCCAAAACGATTAAGCGGCCGAAAAATTCTTGAATGTGAAGATGCAGTAGATTCGGCTCCATAAAACATTATTTTTATATATTTTTCCAGGGTGAGCCGCAAATTCAAAAAAAAACTGAAAAATGGGACCCACTGTTATGGAAAATTGGCTATAACTTCAGATGTCAGTTCGTTTTACATAGCGATATAGACCGCATAAACAGCTAAAACTTTTGTTTTTAAGGTTTTCACCTGTTGTACACGGTGTTCAAGGTATTAAGTGCTATACTCAAAAATTAACAGGCGTCTTAAATTTGCAGCTATCGACTTCAGATTTGGCAGAAGGGTAGAAGTCCACGCCCGCATTTCATCCTTTGAATAAGGACTTACTCAAACCTCACAAAGTATTTTTTGTAATTGAAATTTTTTTTAGTATATTTTGAATTCCAGGAAAAAATTATTAACCTGATCGGCAAAATTTGTGAACAGGAAATTTGAGAGATCGGGGACCATAACTTTTATTCCAGCCATTTTTTCCATTATATACAGGATTTTTCAATTACAGACAAAAATCTAAAGGAATCTGAAAATCGTTCTTTTCGCGATTAAATTATTAGCTGTAAATCAAAATTTGTGAAAAATATGGCCAATTGGTTTAAACAGTGTTATAGGCCACATTGAGAGCTACAATTTTTGGATTTACGATTTTCGTCATTTCATCACATAAGCTAATCGAGATATTTGAAAAAATTCAAATGAAAATCACCATTTCTCGCCCTCAATCCAGGCGCGATGACGTCATTCACCATTACTACGTACTGCATGGTTTCAGAAAACAAGTATTTTCTTGAAAACCACCTACTCTATTGGAAAAAATCATATATCATAACGTGGAGAGATCCAGGGCTCTAACCTATATTTCGAACATTGTTTGAATTATATACAGGGTGTATCGTTTATGGGCAAAAAAACTAAAACATTCTAAAAATTTCCGTTTTTGTAGATAAACGAAAAACCGTTAAAGATGCGATAATGTAATTTGAACAGTATCGTAAACTGTGTCGAGAGAGAGTTTCAGGTTTCGTCAAATATACAGGGCGCGCGATATATTTGAAAAGATATCATTCGACAACGCTATTATTTATACAAATTTAAATATTTAACAAAGGTTGCCGTAACTTTTAAGTTCGGCGGGACTTGAACGACACCTTATACAGGGTGTATGCACAATAAAATTACATCGATTTTGCGAGAGTTTCATGGTGGTCCGCAGGAGCACGGTAGAAAAACAATGCGTCCCTCTAGGACAAAAGACCGCGAAAAGTCTTCTTTTTAAAATAAACAGCTGCTACGCTCTGCTACGCTGCGCTGCCCAACGATGATATTTCGAAAGCAATCTTGTTCCTACTCCCCACTCCAAAGGAGCGTACGGAAGTGTCACCTTAAGATATGAGTTTCGTTATTCGTTTGTCGTTTCCGGTATTTCATGCACATTATGTTGGCGATCGGATGTTTTCAGTGCATTTTGGATGACGTATTGAAGTGACATTTTCTTGTATATCTGATAAGTGTATAATTGGGTATTTTAGAGTAGGAAATAGAGAAACAATTGTTTTTTAACAATGTCCACCATTGCGCTTTGATTTTATCATTTGGCACGACAGAATCCCCATAAACGATTTTGAATTATTCTTTACATAGTCCAGCAATACAGATTTAAAGCTGTACAGCAGTTTTATAAAATATAAAATATATACTTACTTTTCGAGAGCTTAAACTAAGTATTATTTCAAGATTAAAATTGACGCGTTGCTGTATATAATTTTCAATTCAAAAACTAAGTTTTTTTTTAAGTTTATTTTACAACATAGAAAAATATATATTAATGCACTTTTAGACTTTCTCAATGTATTTATTTAGCTCGTAGAGCAGGAGTTTACTTTCTCAAAAATACATAATAATTAATTAAAGAAAAAGTAAAGAGTTATCTGCTTATAGGTACCAATCGAGACCTATTTGGCTTCAATTGATTGCTATTGATGGTACAGAAAAAACTGCACAATTCTTAGATGAAAAAATTGCGATATGTACGTTTTTGTACAACTGTTAAATTATGACAATCCAAGATGTCAGACTTATTTTAAAAAATCCGATTCAATGTCACATCCAGCATACCGTAAATACCAGACAAAAAATTTGCAGGCTCACGAGGATGCGTGAAGTATGCTTTTATCCATTTGAACGTGATTGAAATTATATGTTATTAAAACTCACAATGATAATTATTATTCACAGTTCTACAACACTTCAAGCAGTACATTTAATATTATATGGCTTATTAATATATAAACTGTTTTATATATAAATATCTGAAACTAAAAAGTAACATCATTATTCTTCAAGTTTCCATCATGCATATACATAATCAATTTCGCTAACGATTGTGAAAAAAAAATATTATACACCGAAATAAGGTATACATAAATTTTGTATGTAAAAGATCATCGTGAATCTTTGATATTCCGATACGTTATCTGTTGATTCTTGTTAGGCATAAATTTGATACAATCAGAAATTGGAATTGGAATTTGGAACGATTTGAAGTGACTTCAGCAGTGACTATATTACCAGCACAGGCAAGCCACCAACAGTTATATAATTCTTACAAAAGAAAACCATTTAGTATTTGTGTATACGAGGGCAGCTACTTACCGATAAAAGTAGACAACACAACACACAATACATACATAAAAAAATCACAGACATAACATGTAACTAAAATATTCTATATCGCACAAGATAGCTTAGCTAGCTAGACATTGAAACTGAAAATATTTGCGGCTACTTTCAAGTGCGGTTTAATCTTCAACTAGGTGCATCGATACCTATCGAAAGGTTTTGGCTAGCTTACTTAAATTTTATTTTTCATTTTGACTTAAACTATTAGTTCGTCACGTTTCAGGCTTGCCGAGTTGGTTACTGCGGGAGAAGGGCATGAAAGTGAGAACGAGCGACGGTGCGTTTTTAAAATATGTGTCCAGATACTTCTCCAAAGTGATACCCATACTGGAAAAACACCAATTCACCAACGGCGGTCCGATTATCGCCTTCCAAGTGGAAAACGAATATGGCGCTACTCTAAATTACGACAAAGCTTACTTGCGGGCCATTAAAGAGGTATAGCTACGACCTTCTAAACTTTCCGGGGTCTATTTTCCAAGCGAATTCCTCAGATGTTTATAGACCACGGCATAAAGGAGCTGATGTTCACTGCAGACAGCCCATTGCTCGGCCTGCTCGGCGGTTTGCCGGGAGACCTTTTGGTGACCGGAAACTTCAACGCATATCCTGAATTTAACCTGCAAGTTCTGCGGTTATATCAAATGAACAAACCACTGATGGTCGCGGAATACTGGTCAGGTAAACCAAAAAGTCACCAGCCGGGACAGATCTTTCAGAACCGCTACATTCTTAGGTTGGTACGATCATGTAACTGAAGATCACCGAACCACCGACACCGAAACGTACTCGAACGTGTTGGAAAGGATCATATCGTTTCCTGCGTCGGTCAACATCTACATGTTCGTAGGCGGTACAAACTTCGGGTTCACTCACGGTTCGAATTTCGTATCGACTGGTTCGAATAACTCCGGATTACAGCCGGAAACTACCAGGTGCAATTGGAGGTATAAAATTTTGCTTCCATCACTGAATTACTTTGTTGAAGTTATGATTACGATTCACCCATATCCGAAAACGGTGATCTAACTGAAAAATTCAACGCGACAAAGGCGCTCATCGAGAAGTACAGCCCGATCAAAACACTCCTTCCAGATATACCCGAGTCCCCCAAACGCGTGAAGTACGAAGACATTAAGGTCTAACACGTGGTTTGTAAAACACCAAACTTCTATTATAGACTATTACTTTTAGATAGAAGAGCAACTTCTGCTATCGACAGTCATCGATGAGTTCCCTAATAAGATAGCCAGCGAAGATATTGTACCAATGGAGTTGCTGGATATCAACAACAGCTCAGGCACGTAATTTTGGCGAGATTTTATCGATTTTCGAAATGTGGTGGTTTTTAGGTCAAAGTTACGGCTACATTGTCTACAGGAAATCGAACATTGACCTCAAAGCGGGCGCGGTCTTAAAAATTAAGGGTTACGTCAGAGATCACGCGCTGGTATTGGTGAATGGGGTTCTGTTGAACCGGATGCTGTCTAGTAGACGAGATATTGACGGGTTCGGGTGGGAATTTTTCAGTTCAAGCAATTTTGCAAGGTCTAATTGCAAATTTATCTTCTAGGTACTGGAGGTTGCACAACTCATCGTTGACACTAACGGAAAAAGACTTGACCAATGCAACGGTCGACTTGGTAATTGAGAACAATTCTAGAAACAATTTCGGCCAGCTCGATCAGTTCGAACAGTACAAGGGCTTGACTGAGGAGGTACTTATAGACGAAGAAGTCATCAAGAATTGGCAAATCGTACCTTTGGAATTCAAACGATCCTGGAACGAGCAATTATCTGGATGGAAACCGATTTCCAACAGACGTGCGCCTGCCTTGTACAGGGTAATAAATGTCCGGAGCAGTGACTGATGCATTTCTTTTTTTTTTTTTTCATAATTCCAGGCGACTTTCAATGCGACGTTGCCTTTAAGTGACACCTACATCAACGTCCAGGAATGGAGGAAAGGAATAATCATCATTAACGGTTTCGTTTTGGGGAGATACGTCACCGTTGGTCCACAGTTGGCTTTGTATTTGCCGGGCGGACTTTTGCGGGACGGGGAAAACGAACTGATCGTCTTCGAGCATTTCAGTGCGCCACTGTCCGTGAAATTTTCGGACCAGCCGCTTTGGGGCTTGGGGAATTATATCCATTAGCTATTGTTATTTTTATTTATTTATAATAAACCGCAACGAACAAATATTATGTAGTCTCATTTCAGCCCAATTCCTTAACCAACAAGCTACCAAAAGAAATACATATGAAAAATATGGTGTGATCTTCATATAAAGGCCTTCGATAGGATAAAACTACTTTACAAAGTAAAAATGAACTTACCATATACCTTTTTTGAACTACTGAAATCTTACCTGACAGAAAGACACTTTCAAGTGAAATCCAAGGAATCACGAGCACACTTGGTACCGATGAAAGCTGGGGTACCGCAAGGCAGCGTGCTTGGGTCAATTGAATACCTGCTATTCACAGTCGACTTCCCAACATCCGGTACCACCACCCTAACTACATTCACAGACGATACAGCGTTCCTAGCATCACATAAAAATGCTGGAACCGTTTTTGCCTCGACAAAGTCAACAAATGGATGATGACCGGGCGCATCAAAGCTAATCAATCCAAATCTATTCATGTGACATTCACTCTCAGGCGAGATACTCGCCCTTATGTTACAAAAAGAAGTTGTGAAATACCTTGACATCTATTTAGACAGGAGACTAAGTTGGGGTCAACACATATAGCGAACTAATTTACAGAAAAATGTACTGTGATGCGCCTCTTATCCCAACCATCCCTCACGAACAAGGTGTTTGGTGTACCAAACCCTAATAAACCCCATATGGTCTTATGGTATACAACTCTGGGGATCAGCAAGCAACTCAAATATCATAAAAATACAGCGTTTTCAATCTAAACTACTTAGATCAGCTGTAAATGTTCACTGGCATATTCCCAACTATGCACTTCACAGAGAACTTCAAGTCCCAACAATCACTGAAGAATGCCAAATTATCAGAGATATTATTTTAGCCACACCAGTTGTAAACATGTAACAAATGGATCTATAAATTTGAAATTGTCAATAGTACGCAAAGTTCGCAATTAATTTCGTCGGACAGAAAAGAGTGTATTAGTAGTTCAAAATTAGAGCCATGAGGTACCCCAGGTATTGCAAAAAACTGCGCTGAGAGCAACCTATGGGGGAAATAAGACTTAGAATAAGAACAAGAGGTTCAAGTGTGGTGCACTAAATCCCAGCAAATGCATCAAAAAAACCAATGACCCCAATTTAAGTTTAAGAGCTTTTGCGAATGTTGGAAAATTAAAATGTCAGCGATGCACTTTTTTCATGAAAGCCTTGTAAACTGAGTTGATCTGAGATAATACCCTGTTGGGATTTTATGATCTCAGAAGGGCGTTCGATCATAATACATTTCTCACTGTTAGAAAAAATATTTTCTTGTTTCGGTGATTCTTTCGATTGCTCAAAATATTTTTAGCAATAGGGATGGATTCACTTCAACATGTTGCTCCTAAAGATAATATTTGCCATTTTCCTTACTTGCTAAATGTGTGCAATATTTTAACTGGAGCACCACAGATTTCGATCTTGGGTCTAATATTATTTACAGCTTTCGCAGATTATGTTTCGTCTTTAATGTCAGACAGAAAATGATTTTGCTACTCAAACCCACCGAAACCCTATATATTGCCTAACTGACCAAATATCGAATTAATTCAGACATTTTGCAAATATTGACTTAGGAATGCGATATGGCGTCTGCTTCTGGAGTTCATCAAACCTTGCTATTGTGTCTGTAGAAATTATTTACTGTATCGTGTTTATTTGCAAATCTTCTAGATTCCTCCAGCGTCGGATGTTTCAGTTTAAAAAAGCCAACATTATGATTGGCGAGACGTCAGCAAGTTTGCTTTATAAACAACGGCCGCAGGAGGAAACCAGAAGATTTGTAAATAGTATTAGAATCTGTGGAAGTCGGAAAAATCTACTTACAAATTTCAAAAAAGGTCTAAATTTTTGTTAGTTATTTTTCTTTCTTGTTAGTATTAAGAAATTTGATATTTTCTATGCAATATGCTATTGTTCAATAGCAATAAATTCATTATATTGTAGACTGTTCAAGTTAAGAATAAGATGATAATCGATATTAAGGAGTATTTATTGATTAAAAGATCTAACAGTACCTTTTTCTTTTAGATTTTGGAACATTTTGTTGTGGTGAACTATAAAATATACTGGAACGATAAAATTCAATATTTGAGCATTTTTGAACGTGAATTTAAAAATGCGAACACTACTGTTATCACATTTAATATTGTTAATAATAAAGTTCTTAACATCTTAGTTTTTGAAAATAGGAAACTTTAATAGAGTATTAGTGAAAGTTTTCCAGAATTATAAATATCATCGTGAAACCTGACAACATTGCTGTTAGCATTTTTTAATTCCGCATGTTCAAAAACCTCGAACATTCCGAAAAGAGATATTTATTGGTTGAGAGCCCCCGTATTTTCAAAATCATCGTCATTATTTTAATGGCCTCGATTTCCGACAAATGGGTCGCGACCTTATGGCACTGACCTCATTTCAAATGTCGATTCGGAGAATCTGCTAAAATGTATTAACTAGAGTAAATTTCTAACGCGATGACGAGTGTTTTGCCTAGTGTTTACGAGTTTTACGCGAGCGGGGGCGTATCTACTGGGCTTGACGCTAGCAAACCCTATTTCACCCTCAACAGTAGAAACATTACTATATACAGCGGTTCGCTGCACTATTTTAGGGTACCTAGGGACTATTGGAGGGATCGGCTAAGAAAAATTAGAGCCGCTGGTAAGTTTTTTCGTAAAACTAATGAAATTCGCGTTGCCTTTTATATTAAAGGGTATTTCGAAATCAAACGGGCCAGGAAGACGCAGATTTTGCAAGCGGCTCTCACATTCCTCCATAGGGCACCTACTACGGTCCCAATTTTCTCTGTGTTTGTACGTCTGGGACCCTTCTAATTATTTCAACAATATTGTGATGACATTTATTTGCCGTAACTTTGGTCTTCTTAACAACTACTGTAAGGTAAGACCTACTACGTGTAACAGTCTGAACAGTAAGAATTCTGCGATTCCAGTACAACCGGAATAGATTCTAGCATTAGTTGAGAATAGAGCCTTCTGTTGCTGCAGAAATTAGGGCTAAAGTAGGAATTTTTTTTAATATTTGTGCATTAAAAGTATCAAAAACTGCAGCTTAAGTAAAAATCAGTGTCAGTCAGATCTATTTTTACACTTAGTTTTTAATTATTAAATTTGATTTATCAGTATTAAATTGGAATGACTTGTCGAATCGGCATTGAAGATCGTTGGAGATTAATCAACTAGAAACGCTGAACGTGAGATAAATAACATTGTAGATTCAGGTGTTTTTTGTTATTTTAATCCAGATTTTCAACGGATATGGATTAGCGATGCTTCTCCTAATGCATCATCCGCTTTGACAGTATAAATTGTTGTGCCAACTTGGACAAAGCTGGCGATAGGAATTTTTCATCTCGATGAAGGAATAATTTTAAAATAGACGTAGTTATACCGTCGTAGTCATAATTGCACTATAATCTTAAATTAAATGAAACAACCTTTTCCTCTATCACAGCAAATGAATGTAAAATGCTTTAGGTGTATACAAGGACACGAATGTTTCTTTTTTCTTGAGTTTATTTTAAAAGAAGGGAGTCGAAAAATATTTTTATGATACTTGGCATCTACTTGAAACTCTATGCCTCAAGCAAATTAAATACTAAAAGTAATAGATACTACTGCTGAAAAGAATATATAACTTAAATATGACACCAATCTTTCTTAATACCAGAGAGAAATAACATGTAAATTTGCAACGCCAGGCATCATTAAAGATGGTTGAAAACTTAAAAGTTACATCGTAAAGTTCAAATAAATTGCAATGATAGGTTTCCATATATTATTTTTATTTATAATGCAACTTGTAAGTTTTGGTTATCAGGTTCCGAGTTGTCAGATGAACTATTGTCGTTGGAGTCCATAGAAATAATTAGAGTCGCTACAGTGTTTTATAGCATGTTCTCAGCTTCATACATTCTTTCCTCTATTTCAATCACATGTTCGATGCACTTACTCTATTTTTCACAAATTTACAATCTCCAGTAGCTCCTTTTTTTATTATATTTTTCTGTAATTGCTGGTTGGCTTGGTTAGTGTAAATTATTGAAAATCAATCAGTGCAATATTATTTAATGAAAAAAAAAGGAATACTAGGAGTTAATAAATATAATTACATTTTCAAATTCAGATTTCTTTTAAGAACCGAATATATCGTCTGGAATTTTGAATGGATTACTGTAATCTGCATTTCACTCTTTTATACACAGACTTCTTACTACGCCATTAAACAAAATGCACTGAACAACGGCTACAATCCGTCCATTATCGATAAAATTATAAATAAAAAACAAATCCAGACAACAGTAAACTCTAGTTATCCGAAACCTAATACAGAACACGAACAATTTGAAACAATTACATACATAGGAGAACCTAGTGAAAAAGTTTCAAAACATTTGTCAAAATGTGGCTTACAAATAGCTTTCAGAACTAACAGCACAATAAGAAAATTTTAAAAAAACAATAAAACAAAGTGTCCAAAATCTCAAAAATCAGGTGTTTACAGGTTGAAATGCGGATCATATCCTAAAATTTATATTGGACAAACAGATAGATTCTGCAAAAAACGCATTAACGAACATAAACGAGCGTTTAAAAACAATAGTCTAGATTCTAACTATGCTACACATTTAAACACAGAAAAACACATTTGTGACGAAAATTTATCCAATCTGTGGAGAATAATAAAATGAGACATTCAAATGTATTGCTTAACGATCAGTTAGTTTTAAATACCTCTCCATTACTAAGTTTAAATATAGTAGCAGGTAGTTTGTAAATATTACATTTCATAAATACACAGTGTTGTCGAAACAATTGTCATGTGAATATATATAATTTCGTGAAAATCTGAACTTTTAGTTTTTATTTATTCTATTTTCACTTTAGTATAAAGTATAGGAATTGGAGAATTGCCCAACAAAAATTTTAACGGAGGGTCTTTGTACGATGTCGCCTGTGATTTTGACGATGTACTGATTGATTTTGGAGATTTTGGATTTGGAACCAGCGATTCTGTGTGAGGTTCGTCTTGATGTACTTCCCAATATTTTAGAAGTTGAGGTGATTGGACCTTTTTTATTTTCATCCAACGCATCCATTTCGTTCTGGAACAGCTGGGTTTAAAGGAAAAATGCCGGTCGCCCGAAACCCTGAAAGCACAATTTCCACCGAGGCTGTTTTTCCCCATGCCTGCCCGACTGCCTCACCTATTTGAAGCCGAGTAATTCGTCCGCCAGTATGATATAATATTCATTGTCTAGATTCGCGCTTCGGTTTATGTTTAAATGACTTAAAAAATAAGCGATCTAGAGGTTGCAATTATTATTTGGTATTTATCAAATCAAGAGAATTTCTATGGGATGAGTGTCCATCTAAAATTAAAAGTGTTATTACTGCGAGTGTTTTGAGTACAAAGTGTTCTTTAAGCCATGACAAAAAAAGTACGACGATTTTTGATTCACGAAAGGTTTTGATCCGGAAAGAAGACCGTCCCCAAATTCCTTTTTTCTCTTGCTCCCTTATAGCTACAAGAAGAAATGATTGCCACGTTCTCGTCCCTTTCACTAGATATGATAGTGTGCACGTTTTTGGCGCATTTGTTTGTTGAATATGTTTCCAGGCTTTTCAAACATATTAAATTCCGTAAACACGGAAGTTAATATTTCAAAAAACTTGTTTGCTTCATCTCTCTTCATGTTTTCACATCTGGCAGGAGACAAACCTTGAGATTTTCTAACGCTTAACTGTTTGTTTCTACGCAAAAAAGATTCCAACCAATCATAACCGACCATTTCTGTAATTCTATTAAATCGGTGGGGAATTCCTAGTTTCTCGGCGAACTCGTATGCCAGAGATCTAATTGTGCCGCGTTCAGGAGTAAATCCAACGCCAGTTTGTCTTCTCCTTCGAAGGAATTCTCCTGTAAGGAGAGCTTTCTTGAGTCCATTGTCGTCTCTGAGGTGAACCGGGCTTTCTTTTATCGGCATATCTAAGTGATTGAAAATTATGATGACGCTAATTAACTATCCGTAAATTTAGGATAGACTCCCTGGGACAATTCTCCTTTTATTCGGTAGAGATATCTTGGGCTTTTGTCCTGTTAATAAGATATAGATGCCCCAGGCGCTACTTTTGATGTCGTTTGTAAACAACAGCAGACACTATTCAGCTGATACATAAATATAAACAGAAGTAAACCTTATTCACTGAAGCACCTTATGAGTAATTTTTATTAAAACTTACTTTAAATTTCGTAAAAAACCAAAACAGGTACCGAGCGAGAGGAACGCGACTACATATTATTATAATATGACCAAAAATATAGCGCATCCCAACCGATGATTATTCTGCCTGAGATAGGCCGTAACGAATATTCGTAGACTTGAAATTTTTATTTACAACGTAAATGGACCTTTTCAAATTTGATTAAGCATTGCGGGGTATTTCCAAATAAGTAGAAGCATTTATTTTATCATCATATTACGGAGGTATTTGACTGTTCCTTCCAGTGAGTACGTATTTGTGTACCTGATTCTCGGGCTTTGTCCATGCGACGCTGTTTTCACTGGTTAAAAATGGTTAGTACCTGTACTCTATTTATCTTACAGGTAAGTTCGAAAATGATCATTTTTGTCTTGTGTGCATGTCGATTAACAACATTCTTCTTCTTTTATTTTTGTGTCTTTTACATAATTCCTCCATTTGGAAACAACAACAGTCTTTTTTAAGAATATAGATTTTATTCTCGGTAGATAAATATTCGTCATAAGAATACAGATAAATATTTATTAGAATTTTACAATGAAACTTTTTTTGAAAATTTTTAACACTTTAAAATGTGGACACCGTGAAATGAAGCAGATGTTCGCCTGTTAGAAGAAGACAACGCAGCATTTGAAGACGAAGTGGAGATGGTAGTCGAACCTAATGATAATTTAGAAGACGAACTACCTCAGCAAATGAAAAATCGGTTTCATTTATTTTCAGATGCCAAACAAATTGTTTTGAGTGTTTACAATTTTATAATAAAATCAGAAGGCGAAGTAGGAGCAGCAATAAAAACAAGTGACGTGACCAAAGTTCCGAAGTCATACTATAAGAAAAATTGTTGCAAATAGGATGCTCAGGAGGAAAGTGAGAGTTTTTAAAGAGCAACACGCAGATCTAATACGACGTTTTAACCCTGGAAGAACTGCATAAAAAAGTACTGACAGACTTAAACATTAGTGGTGCCAAAGAGTCGTTGCGTACTTTTTTGAAAAAAATGGATTTTTAGTTCCAAAGAATTAATAAATGTCAAGTGGTAATGGAATCTCGAAGAATTTTGCAATGGAGGGTGGATTATTTAAATGCAATTGAAAAATTTCGAGAGCAAAATAGGGCCATAGTATATTTAGACGAAATGTGGTTCGACACTCACTACACAGTAAAAAAAGGGTGGTGTGATAACAGTAACACTAGTCGTGCCGGAAAACGCATAATATTTCTTCTAGATTTGATCTGAGTTGAAAGCGCATATAAGGAGAAATAACACTGCACCAAATTTTAGTGATAGTTCCATAAACGTAATTGGGGAAGCCTTAACTAGTACAAAGCTGGTCCAACTGTGAAAAACGATCAATAAAACAAGAAGATATTTATCGAGAACGATTAATGGCGGAGTTGTTCATTGACGATTTTTTAAGTGACTGATACTTAATTATTATTATATTTAATATTTTGTATATTAATAATGATACTATTTAGAAATGTAATGAATGAACGAAATAAATTGTTACTTTGTACTAATTTTTTTATGCACATGTTTCAAAACTTGCTCGGCGAAAAAGATTGAAAACAAACTAATATCCGGCTTGATAGTCTAGGTAGAAAAATTCCTAGGACGATCCTGCAATGGCTCGACAGGGTGTTCTATAAGGGGCGGCGGTTTTGAAGTAATAAACAGTAGGCAAACGAACGTGCCAGTGTAATAGTATCTCCCTCTGATGAGGAGAAGCGAAACCAACGCGGAATTACATTATTAACGACTTTTCAGTTTAATTCAAAATTGCATTTCTGTGTTTTATTCTTTTGCTCATAAAAATTACATCAATTATGGGTGAAATTTATTTTATTTAGAAAAGGAACTTTGTATCGACATCAACGTTTTGACTAATTTACTCTATGCTAGCACTTTTCTCGAAATTCCATAACTGATTTTTAAATGAATTTGTTCCATATTTTAGCCGTTTACTGTATAATGACGGCTCTGCTCTTTGATGCCATGTTTTCAATTTGTCCGAGTTAGGTCTCAACGCAGTGGAAACGTACGTTCCGTGGAACCTACACGAACCTCAAGATGGCCGTTACGACTTCGGAAGCGGCGGTTCCGACATGCAGGATTTCCTCCATGTGGCCGAGTTCCTGCGGACCGCGCAAGAGGAAGACTTGCTGGCAATAGTGAGACCGGGACCGTACATCTGCGCAGAATTCGAGTTCGGAGGCTTTCCTAGTTGGTTACTTCGGCACGGAGGCATCCAATTAAGAACATCCGAACGTACCTACATGAAATTAGTCTCCAGATACTTCAACGTGCTCCTCCCGATTCTGGCTGCGCTTCAGTTCACCAGGGGAGGTCCGATTATAGCGTTTCAAGTAGAAAACGAGTACGGGAGTACCGAAAAGGTGGGAATCTTCACGCCGGACAGACGGTACTTAAGGAAGCTGCGACGGTTATACTTGGAGCACGGCATCGTGGAGCTGCTGGTGACCAGCGATAGTCCGAGCTCCCGAGGAAGTATTGGGACTATACCCGACCTATTTTTGCAAACCGCTAATTTCGGACGCAATCCCGAAATCGATTTCGTTGCTTTGAAGTTACTGCAGCCTAACAAGCCTGTCATGGCGATGGAGTTTTGGACAGGTATGTATTCGGATACATTCTTTCATACATTTTAGGCCACCCTATTCAGATAGGGTGGCCTAAAATTAGAACGAAGTAATACGTGTTATGTGGTGTATTTTATACCAAAAATCTCTGTGAAATATTTTAGCAAGCGGAAAGTTTTTGCTGTGGGTCTGGGGAATTCAAAAAATTTATCATTACATTAAATTCAGACAATTAAATTAAAATTAAATTTAATTCAAATTGGCAATATTATAAGAGTAAGATCTTTAAAAAGTCACTTTCCGTTCTGAGGTACATTCGCTTGTTAAATAGATACGGAGGACGCATGATGATATAATAAAAACATGCCATATGTAACTTAAATCCTGAAATCTGAAAGCAATTTGAAATAAGGTGACGACCTCGTACAATGCATGAGTTTTTGTACACGGCTTTTATCCACTGGGTCTGACATTAATCCAAGGAGTTACCCAGAGGCCTTTTAGTTTCTAGTGATAAGGAATGTCTTTGGGAGTAAACAAGTTTTAATGCACCATAGACTTTCCTAAACTTATAAGTAAGTTTATTGTCTAAAAAAAGGCACAAGCTTTTATACGAATTAAAAAATTCCAATGGCAAGTCATCAACTTTTATTAACAACTACAAGTAATTATTGGAACAATTATAAAAGTTGGAAATGTTGGAACTAATACATTCAGTGGCGGCTCGTGGGAAAAATTTTAAGGTATCCCGCAATTTTTGCAAAAAAAAATTACCTCAAGCAAAGACATGCACTGTAACAGATCATTCTGAATTTCTTCGGAAGGGCCATTAAATATAGAAGATTTTTTTAGGTGCCCACTTAATTCAGCTGAAAAATTAATAAGTCCACGAAATATACCGAGATTCTCGGAAGTTTCACTCTCATCATGTCCCCAGAGAGCAAATCCAAAGATCCGCAAAATTAAATAAAACTAATATTTTTCGATAAAATTCTTTGACACAAGAATCTAATTAAGCTTTAATATTGGTTGACCCTAATACGGCAAATTCCGTACAATTATGAATGTGGCTTTTAGAATTTTCGTGTCCTTTTATTTTCTAACTCAAATGCTCTAAATCGGTGACCCTTATTTTAGTACAAGCTTTATTGCCACCAAAAAGTAAACAGGGAAAACAATATAGAGCAGTTTTTTGTTACATCCACAATTCCATTCATTTTTTTCGATGGCCGGCTTTTAATTCTAACTTTTTTTAGTATGAATATTTAAATGATCTCTTCACATTATATTAAAGACTAGCTGCATACTTCACAGTGAATATAAGTTGTCACTCTATTATTATAGGGGTCCCATGATACTAGCTCGAGGTATTCCGGATTTAATGCCGATGCTGTTTGTTTCGTGAATAAGCACTTACTGAGTTTGATCAGAAAAGATTGGTTTCAGTAGATTTTGAGCAATATCATTCAGCCGGATAAATGTTAACATATTGACCATATCAAAAGTCCTACTAAAACATCAGCAAGGGCTCTTAAGACTAAATATTGGTCAAAATCTTTTCGGGAAATATTTCATTTTTGTTCGCATAATTTCTTAATTGAAGTTCCATTACTTTTTCCAGAATTGAGAATGTGGGTAGAATACTGCTGAACGAAGATGCTCAAATTCATTTGGATTATTAATTTTTTGAAGGGGAATAATTTCGGCTTGTTTCCAGATGAGAGGGAAGTAAGAAGATAAGATATATTTATTAATATATAGTTATATTAATTTTATCTATTTCAGAAGCTTTGGTTTTAATATTCTTATTTATGTTAAAAATATCACCCTCTGTCGCCAAAGCAAAATTAAAATGATTAGTAATATTTTCTAAAATACTGCTATTATAATTGGGGCGGTATTGAGGAGCAAAATAAATATTCAGAGCGACTTTAAACTTAAACGTTTTCGCTCGCAGATGCTGCAGCTTTCTCTCTTTGATTGTAGTGAGGAGTTCTTTATGTTTATCCATGAGCTGCAGGATGTCTATGTTTGTCTTATGTTCCGTTCAAGATATTCGCAACATTCGTCTGTAGGCGTACATTTCCAACGCATCATTTGTCTATTCTGTGGCCGCATCCATGGTCCAACTCTCGCATCCGTACGGAAGAACAGGTAAGATATAACAGCGAAGTATTCTGGTTCGGAGTTCCAGGCTGAGTGTTCCAGAAGTGTTGTTCAGAGTTTTTCACACTTGCTCAATTCTTGAAGTGATTTCGAGTTTTGGGTCGCAATGTTGGGTGACGACCGTACCCAGGTATCTTAGAGATGACACTAGTTCAATGATCTCTCCATGGAACCTTAGGGTGGCGTATCTTTAGGTTTTTGAGAATATCAATAGTTTCATCTTGGACGCATCCATATGAAGGCCCAATTCCACAATAATGTTCATAAGAGATTGAAGTTCTGGCTATTACTACGACATCATCTGCGTAACGAAGATTGTGTTGGAAAGTTGTCCTCGAGGGCTTCCTTGAATATTGCCTCAGAGTAGGGGTTAAATAATAGTAGGGGAGACAATACACATCCTTGACGCACACTTCTTCTTATTGCTATTTCTTCTGACGTGGACCCTTCGATTTGGACTATTGCTGGTGCCGGTAAAATCCAGTTATGATCTAAATGTTGTGCATCCATCCCGGTTGATTTTAGGATGTTAATCATTTTTTGATGTGCCACACTCAAAATCTTATATATTATTTAATATATCGGTATTCATATCTGTAATCTCAGTCAGTCCGAGGGTATTTTTCCGATTGTGCACATTCGGTTGAATATTGTGGTAATGATATTAAGACCAACCCTGTCTTCGACAGCTGCAAGTTTAATGGTTTTCGCGTGCACGTTGTCGGAATTGTAGAAACCAATAGTTCTTCCGTTTTTTTCAAGTTTAGTTGCATGTTTAACCTCTTCTTTGGCAATTTCAGGACCTGTTTCATTGCTTTCGTCTGGATCTGGGGACGAGTCTGGTCTCATGTCATTAAAATGATTTTCGGTGTATTCTTTTCACCTATAAGAATTTCGTTGTTGGAACCTTTTAATACTCTTTCGTGACGCCCTGCTGCCTACCGGTGAGCTCGTTGATATTCTTGTGTGTAGAGATCGTGTTTCTTCTGAAGGGTTTCTATTTTCACGCTTCCCTGCATTTCGTATGAATAAACCTGGTAATTTCGGCATATTTAAAATCATTTTTGTGTTTCTATTCTCTTAGTTCTCAAGTTTTTGGCTAATTTCTACTGTATTTTCGTTATGTCAATGCGTTTTTGTCGTGGGACCGGTTTGTATTTGACAAAGAGGCATATTTTAATGTCCATCACAACTGGGTTGTGGTCACTATGGATATCTGCTCCAACCTTTGCATTAAAATCTTCAAGAATCACTTCAATGTCACTATTTTTTGTTAATTACATGGTTCCATCGAGATTGACAGAAGTCTTCAACCATGTCATCTGTTTTATCGTTTTTTGGTGCGTACACCTGAATAATATTCATCATATGATGAGAGATGTGAGCTTCAGTAGCATGACTCGATCTACGAGCAGGATAAAGTCCACAACAGATTTTTCCAAGTCGGACGTGATGATGATGGCCACCCCCATAACGGTGATCGGGATCGATCCGATATTTTGATTTCCAGTCTATCCACCTCTGCATCAACGGCAACTTCCCCGGCCATATATAAACTGCCTAAATTCCACTTGGCAATTCGCGTTGTTTTGTTATATATTTGATGTTTCTTTATGTATGAAGGGGGGGATCCTTAGCACCTTCTCCCCACTTTGTACTAGTCATTTAGATGGTTTCGAATAGGGGGTAAATAATGTATAGTGGAAATACTAAAAGGATGTCGAACTTCCATTGTCTTTATTTTAAACTTACACAACGTTTCGGGCAGTTGTATCACTACCCGTTATCAAGTGTAAACTAAACTTAATTCTAAGGCTACAAGGCTTATATACTAGGCGACGACGCTCATCCATGACGAAATCGGGTGTAGTCAAGCGTGAAGTTGTTCAACTAGATCGCCAGCATTGGTGCGCCTTATTCAAGGTTGCCAAATTGTTGGTATATCCACGCTTGTGTTGCTGTTCATTGTTTCTAATGAAAACTGCTTCTTTAAGTTTGCGCTTTCTCTGTGAATAACCCGCGCTCTGGACCATTGGATGTTGTGTTGTTTGGTCCACACATGTTCTGCGATACCTGATTTTTGCGTTTCACCCTTCATTATATGTTTCTTATGTTCTTTAATTCTTGTTTTTAGAGGTCGTTTGGTTTCGCCGATATATGACTCTCCGCATTCACAGGGTATCAGGTAGATACACTCTTTCTCTTGAGTCGACGTTTCAGGCTTTGTTTTTGTGAGTACACTTCTTAATGTTGATCCAGATTTAAATACAGTTTTGAGTTGATATTGCTTAGCTATTCGCCTAATCTTTTCTCATATTTTTATCACGTATGGAATTGTCAAGAGGGAAAGAGTATCTACCTCACATGGTTCCGGTGTTGTTTCCCGCTTACAGTTTGTTAGATTTTTCGGAGTAACCATTCTGAAGCAAATCCTTTTCAATTCGGCATCGAGAGATGCTTGGTCGCTACATATTATGATTGCTCTTTTGCACAGTGTTTTAATTAATCCTAGTTTGGTTGCTTCAGAATGGTTAGACTCAAAACGTCTAGAAACGGTAGACAGCCGTTCTTTTTTTTCTCAATAGTAAATTTAATTGATGTTCGCAAAGAATTAAGATGATTGAGAAAAGAGTCTAGCTGTCTATCGGTTCCACTCCAGATAATGAAGGTGTCGTCAACATATCGAAGCCAGATCTTAGGTTTAATAGTTGCAGTGTTTATGGCATGACTTTCGAATCACTCCATGATATGTTCGCTATCACTGGAGAGAGAGAAGAACCCATCGGCAGGCTTTCATCTTGTGCGTAAAACTTTTCCTTGACTTGAAAGTAAGAATTATGCAGACTACACCTCAGAAGCTCCAACACTCCCTTAAGTGGCAGCGAAGTTCTCTCTGACAGGGTTGTATCATTCCTTGGTCTAGCCTCGACAATACTTAACGACTCCTCCAAGGGCACATTGGTATATAGACTTTCAACGTCAAAGCTAATAAACTTGTCTGAAGGATCTAGTTTCACGTCTAATATATAGTGAGGCAGTTTCAGTTGCGCTTTTCGCGTCCAAAGTAACACCGTTGAGAAGTTGCTCTTCATATGCTTTGGTAGTAAAGGAACTGCTGCTTTTTCCCAAGTGCTCGACACTATGTCTAGGAGTCGTTCCTGTATTTGCCATCCGGGTAGGCGCCCAATGGAAGACTAGCAACCCCATATAGAAAAATTACGTTAAATTCCCAATTAAAGATATCGCACATTTTAAACAAAATATTATATATAGAAAAAATAGGTTTAGATTATCCACGAAAGCAAGCAATTCTCTGTTCTACAAAAGTTGGTATGTAGTTCTACTCGATTCTCAAGGAAGCCCTGCGAAAACTGTATTTTTGAAACCTTCGTTGCTGCGTGGAACACTCAAATATTTTTCTTATATCCTTAAATACATCTGAGACGGTCTTACGGATTCAGGATGGTTCGATCATTGGTCGGAGGATCATCATCGGAGAAGCAACTCCGATTTCTACAGCACGTACGAGAAGATTTTGAAATACCCCGCCTCTGTCAATATGTATATGTTTCACGGCGGTACCAGTTTTGGATTTCTCAACGGCGCGAACCTGGCCAATAGTCGCAACGACAATAGCGGGTACGTTGCAGATCTTCTGCGTTGACAGTTAAAATTGAACAAGCTGGTATCAACCTAGGTTTCAACCTGATACTACGTCTTACGACTACGACGCGCCCCTGTCTGAAAGCGGCGATTATACTGCAAAATACGCTATGGTCAAATCGCTTTTGGCCAAATACAACCCGATCAAAACCAGGACACCTAGAACCCCTACCATTAGCGACAAAAAAGAATACCCATCGACGAAGATTGTTGAACGACTCGCGTTTGACGACATCGTACGCCAGTCGGGTTCCTATTTTAGCGAGAACGTGGTACCTATGGAGATGTTGCCCATCAATAACTCATCGGGTCAGAGTTACGGATATATCGTTTACAGGAAGACAGGTGTAGGTAATTTATATATTTTATGAAACACTTGAAAATTTCAAATATGGTACCCGATTTTTGCAGATGTTCCTGCAAACTCCATCATAACCATCGGCGGAAGAATATGTGACACGGCCTTAGTATTGATAAACGGAATCCTGATATCCAGACCGCTGCAAAATTCTATCGATCTCAACGGATTCGGCTTCTGGAGATGGAAAAACTCCAAATTATTACTCGGTAAACTCTATTTTTTAAACCCACAGGGCCACTGAACTCTTGAAGTATGTGATTTGTTTCAGCACCCCGGAATTTTTCGCACGCCAGAATAGACATAGTGGTCGAGAATTGGGGGAGAAACAATTTTGGTTACGTCGATCAGTTCAACCAATACAAAGGACTATGGCAAGGTGGCGTATTTTTAAACGACCGGGAACTGCTGGGCTGGGAGATCGTGCCTTTGGAATTTAAAAAACAATGGAATGCGAATCTTAAAGGTAAACGAATATCCAGCGGTCCTGAGTATGTGTAAATCGTTCGGGTTCGTCAAACGCGATTGAATGAGTTTTCTAATACGGTATGGTAAAACGGTAAAAAATAATTGTTGCTTTATTGCTAACTTCTCCGAAATCGAAAACAACCAACACTTCTTACATAATGAAGCTATCACATAGAAGAGAAAAAAAATCGTACTATTTTAATGTTTGCAATATGATCTAGAACTGCAAACACACTGGGCATAGGTATTTTAAAAATTTTATTTATTCTTTTTAATGATTCATGTGTTTTTTGTTGGTACAGAATTTATTTGGGATTATAGGGGATACGTTCCTAGGTGACAAAATAGAAAAAAAAAACAAATATATAAAGAAATCAATTTAAATGAAGTTTTTGAACATTTTGAGTACTTATCTTAAGCCTTAGGCAAATTTTCTCTTGTTTGGCAGTTGTCAAAAACTCCTATTCAGTCTGATACGCAGAAGTCGCGTCAGCAATTTGCCTCTTAAAAATTAAACTTCGTTCTATAGACGTGCGAGTATCAATGTCCCTAAAGAAATCGCAAAGCTCATATTCCATTCTTAAATCTTCACCAAGATTTTTAAAATTAAATGTCACGTTTCCAGTGTTTGTTGAAACCTCTTTTTCAATGGGCTGTAAATTTAATATTTCCTTCATGTCGATTTCAGTCAAATGCTCATCTTGATCCATCATCTTCACTTGATTCTATCTGTTCGAATCCATCTCGAAGTTTGTACTTGCGCAGATTCTTCGCAGTCAGTCAGACCACAGTTTTTTCCCGCATGACTTCAATGTGTGTGGCCTCAGTTTTTCCAATGATTTTTTTATGTTGAAGTGGATCAGGGCTCCGGGTTCGCCAAAACAAGGGAACACACACTTGGAAATTACACTAATACAAATTAAGCGAGTACAATCGGCATTAAAATCGATCTATCGATCGAAATTTAAAAATATACTTTATTCATTGAGTAATAAAACGGCTTATGTCAAAATAATTTGACAACATACAACAACAAAGTTGTGATAATATCTATTTTACTTTTTTAATAAAATTTCCAATTTTGGTCAATTCCCCTTACAATTGGGAACACAGCATAGTTTACCATATATAAAAAAAGGTAGTAACTACAATGTAAATATCATACTATAAAAAAAAACTGAAAATAGTAACACAAATATTTTACGAATATTACTTCTTTAAATTTATTTTAGTATTTTTATAAATAAAAATGGATATTGCAAAAAAAACTTGAATTGATTGGACTATAGTGTAAAAAATTAAGACTTTTTATAAGAAAAAATTGATAAAGTTTTGAAATTTTGGATTTGAACTCCCAGTGGGAACCCAAATACAAATTGACACAGCTGCATCTGCTATACTTTTTGTAGCTGTGTGATAGGAACTGAAGAAATGAAATTGAAGCTGCTCTTAAGTCGTAACCATTGAATATTGTGCGAATGCAACAAAAGTGGGTAGTAATCTAGATAAAATAACTGTGTCACTCGGTTGACCAACTAGGTTATCAAATAAGATGATCCTAATGTTTTGTATAAGGCAATTGTAAATTTCCCCCCAGTGTGCGTTTCTTGTATTTATTAAGTTTCTAGCCATTTCTTATCAATGTTTGCGATCGTTCATCATCATCACTATCGAATTTTGTAAGTCTTACGTAAATACCAGCACTCCCCTTAAAATCTCCTTGAACATCTCTCAAAAACCGAACGTCTATTTAATTCAAAATATTTTATTAAATATTAATGTTTCACTTCTCTAATTACCTAACTTATCTTGTGCATCTATCATTTTCAGGGTGGCATTCTGTATATCGGAAGTGGACTACGGGACCGTGCCTTTACAGAACCACGGTTAACATAACAGACGCTCCCCGAGACACTTTCGTAGACATGCAAAAATGGACCAAAGGAATAGTGATAGTGAACAACTTTGTACTCGGCAGGTACTGTCGCATAGGACCGCAACAGACTTTATACTTACCAGCACCTTTTTTGAAAATGGGAAACAACGATATCGTCATCTTCGAGCATTATCTTCCACACGATGAAGTAGATTTTTCCGATCATCCTGTGTACGTCACGAGAGACGCGACGAGAAATTTTTTTTGATAGAGCCATCGATGTTGAACAATTTGTGCGTAAACCGTAAACTTGACTTTTTCCATTCGGGTCACATTTGCTTCAGTGTCGAAAATATAATAAACACTTAAAAAAAGGGTTTTCTAGTTTGAATGGATTTTCAATATCTTTGTGGGTTTCTTAAGATTTGTACGAGAGAATAATTTTGTGGGCAACAAGTTAGAACGCTGCCAATATAACTTCTATTCACTCCAATAAATTTAATTAAAAACAAAGTCTATAGAGAAATAAAAAAATCAGATAGGAAATGCTATTTACAAAATTTTTAACTGATTTCCATATTGGTGACAAGTAAAGACCTGGGTCGTGGTTAAGATTGCTAGGTTACTTATAGATTTCTATAGACTCTCGGATTTTAATTTTATCAAATAAAATTTTATGTCCGGTTTCGTGATTGTGTTCGGCAACTAATGATGAGTTTATTTTTATTATATTAAGACTCTTTCATGTTCTTTAAGCCTAGTTAAATATTTTTCGTCCGGTCTCTCCAATGTATTCTTTGCCGCATATACACGTAATGCTGTAAACTCCTGCATCTCAAATGGAATTTTGTCGTTGAGGAATGTTGAGAAATAAACATCGTATCGGATGACTGATTCCCATATTGGTGACAGGTAAAGACCTGACTCGAGGTTAAGATTGTTGGGTTGCTTATAGATCTTTATAAATTTTCGGATTTTTCGTTGGTAGAAGAATTAATTACATGTAGGAATTTTAATTTCATATCATAAAATTTGATGTCCGATTTCATAACTCTGTTCGGCAACTGCTGTTGAGTTTACTTGTCGTAGTCTTAAGGCTTTTTCATGTTCTTTGATCCTAGTTGATATTTTTCGTCCGATCTCTCCTCTCTCCAGGCATCTCAAACTTAATTTTGTCTTTAACGAATCGAAGATGTTGAGAGATTTTTGGACAAGTGGTAAACCTGGTTTTGACGTTATATTTCTTTAGAACTTTTGATATGTGGTAAGTCATATTTTGAATGTAGGGAAGGACAAGAGTGGCAAGTGTGGGATTGTTTTCGTGCTCATTGCTGTGGGAAGGTTGTGGTGAAGTGTATTTTGTAATGGAACGCTTAATATTTTTAATGGGAGCCTATTAAAGCGTATGTTAGGATGTATAGAGTTTAAATGTCTTAGAACCAATATATAAGCAGGTACAGAGTAAAATACCAGCCAGCCAGTTAAGCTCTGAAGCAGCCAACAAAATGATTGGCGAAACGTTAGCAAGTTCGAATCAAGAACAACCGACGCAGGAGGAATCCAGAGGTTTTGTAAATAGCATCACAGTAACCTGTGGAAGTTTCTTTGAAAAAAAAAGATAGCATAACATTCATACCAGTCAAGAACTTTCGCAGTGAAACGCTACAGTCGGATGAAAGAATATTCTCCATGCATGGTAATTTTATTAATAAAAAACGAAAAAAAAAGATTTTTCATTTTTAAATCTCCCAACGGCAAACAATTTTTCCAAAAAAGTTTTTTTGTACTCTTCATTCTGAAAGAATCAATTATGACCTTTGAAGCATGCGCAAAGTTTCACTTTAAAAAAATATTATTAGTGGTATTAATTATAAATTAAAAAATACTCAAATCTTACATATTTTAGTAATATGGTTCATAATATCTATAAAATCTCAGCCAACCGAGGCTTTTTCGTATGAAAAAAATTATTTACTCTGCTGACTCGGGCGGGCTAACCCAATAAATGTCGTGAAGAAAGACCACCAAAGGTTCAAAGCTAAGCTCGTTTTTCACTAGACAACTGGCTATCGGGTTACTGTATTTTTTTTGTATTAGGAAGGCAGTCCCGATACCTAGTTTATTGTTATATCTCTCCATAACAAGTAAACAGATGCCGAAGTATTAACAATCAAATATTCACCAAACACACGCGTTTTGCGCCAAAATTCAAAACGGTCTATTTCGGGAAATATCCGGACTCTAAAAATAAAACGCCGGGAAAGTTCACCTACTATTTAAATTTAGAAGTTCCGTACGACGTTGATATCGCACGCCTGCAGCGTAGATTTACTTATTTATTGGTTTTGTTACTTGCACAATTTCGAAATGGCAGAAACGCAGAGCGAAAACTCGCAGGTAAGTAAAGAATTTTACCGACGAAGCAGCTCCAAATACGTTTCACCCAATTGCAGGCCACGGAAAGGACCCCCAAAGAGTATGAGGAAATAATAAAGGTGAAATAAAGCATAGCCGGTTATCGTATTTCCTAACTGTGTAAATAACTCCGTAGAAAAAGGATCGCGACATCGAAGATCTGAAACAGAAGCTCGAGCTGATGGAGATGGAAGTGACGCAAGCCCAGAAGATGAAAACCCAGAGATCGAAGGAACACGAAGAGGTTGCCGCGCTAAAGGAACAATCCGAAGGCATCCTCACTAAAGCGAAAGGCATAATCTTCGAGAACACGAAGGTCATCAAAAACCAGGAGCTGCAAATCGAAACGCTCAATCAGCAAGTGGAGTCGCTCAAAGACGTCGTGAGGATAACCAAAGATTTGTTGGAGATACGCAATTTGGAAGTGAAACAGCTCGAAGACAAGATAGGCCTGATGTCGGGTAAAGTATCGGCGGAAAAGGAGAGACAAGACCTGCTCCATCGAAAACTGGAGACCATGATCAGACACAATGGGGAATTGAAGAGGGAATACGAGACACAGCTGTGCCTATTCCAGGCGTTGAGGGAAAGGTACAACGAAAGAGAGCTGGCCAACGGAGTGGTGAACAATTTGAGGCAGGACGTGGCTGAGGCCAAGCAAGAGAACACAGTTCAAAATGGCGAGCCAGCGGCGGAGAAGAACGATGCGCATCCAGAAGCAAACGTGAATGACCAGAAACCTACCTGAGCTTAAGATTTGTGATGGCAATATCATTGCGCAGATTTTTTTAAAACTATAGTAGCTTCGATTTTTGTTTGTGGGATGTTATTATGTTTCTAGCGGACAGATGGAAAAGAAGAGAAGTGTAGAGTGAATGCAGTCTAGGACTCCATAATAGTAATTCTTATATTATTAGATTTGTCTGTTTTGCTTTCTGATTTTCTGCTGGAGTATATTAACCGAAACAAACCTGTTGCACATTGCCTTTGACATTCAGACTCTCCGATTTCGTTTGTGATTTGATATTCGCTTTGATAAATGCCATTTTTCGTAACCTCAGTGATATATTTGTTATTATTTCATCCCCAACAGTATAATAAAAGTACTAACAATTATTTAAAAAAAAAGAAAAATTAACAGCAGCGAGCTATCAATTTTGTATTGCGTTATGAAGTTAGGAAAGCTAGCAAAATGAAAAATAATTTAAAAAAAAAGCGCGTGGTAGAGCAAAACAAAAACTTTTCCAGAACGCACACTACCACGGTTAAAGTCAATGGTAACTTAAAACGACGATATACAGTATTTTAACACTATGCAGATATTTATTAGCAACATTTTTTTACATTTATCATAAATTTTAATAAGAACTTCACACAATTTATTATTATTTTAAGTTTGGTGTCTGCACTTGACAAATTTTTTCCATTAATCTTAACCTTAACCTTAAACACAGCTTTATAAAGTTGTTTCACAAGCGTGGTTTTTTGTCCGGAGCCTGCGAGGAATAACAAATTAAAAAAAAAAACTTGCTATTCAAATGTAAAATCCAGTGTCCAAACTAACCAAAATGGTGACCAATCTTTAATATGTTTCAAAATAAGTGAGGGACCTAAAAAATTAATGAAATGACATACAGATAAAGATGATGGAACCTAGCGTGAATTTTTCTTAGGAATCCAAAATAAAAATAAGAAACTTTCGGTATAAACGGAAGTGGTACAAAGTTGAAAACTTACGAAATGTATCGTTATAGCTATATATAGATAATTCTTACTAGATTTGACGTGAAGGAGGGTTTTCTGAGGATAAAGAAGAACTCACAACTGCCGTGATTCTAGACATTTTAAAATGTTCACAAAACTGAATGGCAATGTTATTTGGCACATTTTCAAAATAATCTACATTCTGCACACTCCCCGGTCTATCTGCAATATTGGTAATGACCCTGCTAAATTACCTACCGCAAAAAAAAAACAAATTGGTTAGGTTGTGGATCGGATCGGAAAGATCGTTTTCTTAATGCCTAATTAATCGTTACACATACATAAAACACAGAAAATAAAAATCCTGTCCTTCATTGTACATTCGCATGGGCCGCTCCCATATCTTCTCTGAGATAGTTACTGACAACACACTTGCTGCTTCATGAGCAGTGTTGCCACACATACATCCCAGATAGCACACAATATCCCCAGTATATCCGGTCAATGTCCCACTTAGGTCGCATCTCCTGGGACATGTCCAGGATATTCTTAGGATATACATTACCATATATACTAAGAATATATTGTAAAATACTTCCTAGATATCTTCTGAATGGATAGCTAGCGGATTTACTGTATACTATATACCACAGATATAGAACCTTGCACCATAATGGGAACATTAGAATAGAAATAAGGGAAAAAATGAAATACCGTAAAACAAAAATTAGTTTTGGGCACGAACGACACAAGAAACGCTTTTTTTTTAATAAAATTAGCACAGAAAATAGGGACTCATCTAAGTGAAAATATTACAAAAACGTACAAATAATATATTTGTTTATAAGATCCTATTTGACACCGTTCGGTTGCAATCAATGACGCAACTACTCACGGTCGTGCCGTGCCGGACTCGCTCGAGTCTAGTCGGCTTCTTCGGCTCGTCGTCCGCCATCTTTTCGGACTTGTTTTTGTTGGCGGTATACGGTATACGGCGACTTGGAGTGCTTTCATTTCAGTTATTTTTTTGTGGTATTATTATTACTGAAGAACTAATAATTCATGTAAGTAAAACTTTATGGTAATATATAACATAAGATTCGATAAATTCTAAGCTGAACGAACCATCGTTGTGCAGTCTACCAACATCATGCCTTTTTATTATTTTGCTACGTCAATGAGATAGCAAGATCAGGCGGAGGCAGCAGCTGTGAGTTTGTAAAACAAGTTCTGACCCAGCTGATTTCAAACGAACTTACAATGAAATTTAATTGGTTGAGCATGAAGAAAAACGAGAAAATTTCAAAATTAAAATTGGCCAAATCAATATTTGATAAGTTTATGTTTTTTAAAAATAAATAGGACGTAACTGTAATATAAATAAAGTATTAGAAATATCATTTAATAAAATATATATTACGGCGATTGCTTAGTTGACACTTTTTTTAAGGAGTGATTGCTGGACCGACCGAGATAAAATTGACTTTGTTGTAACCTATATACCTATATTACACGGTTTAGATTATATATCTTTTTTGATTCTAGACTTGTGTTCGTATCTTATTGCCTTGTTTTTGAAAACAGAAATAAAATCCATCTTCTCTTCATGTTTTTTGAGCAGGTAAATTTAGGCATACAAAACTAAACAAATTCGCATAAAGTATAATTTTCACAATTAAAATGGTTGTTGAGTTAATTCATAAAAACGCTTGTTTTCATGGTGATAGTAGCATCGCGAGCAAGAAATACTAGGAAAATTTTTAAATTCACAAAAATTTTTCCATGAAAATAGGCTTTTAATGTTAAGCTGAAAAGTCATATTTGTTCTAGTGTTTCAGTTTTGCATTAAATGAAATGAAATACATAAAATACCTACATCATCGTGGAGATTAGCATCTAAGATCACTTTCATGAAAGTACTATCAGCGCCAAATCAAGCCTTTACGTAAAAGGCGGATGTAGGGATTTTTTAGATCTGTTTTTTAAACATATAAGATACCAGTCTCGTTCTTTTTATTTTTATTTTTATAAAGTAAAGATGTATAAAACCTGTCTTTCTCAAAACTAAAATATTTTAAGATGCGGATAAGATAAACACATCACTACTTTCACTAAAGAATGACAAAAAACCTATCAAATATTAGTTATTCTTTTAGAGTTTAGTTCAAGACATAGTATATCTTACTTTATATTTAAGATACTTTAGGTTAGGTTGTTCTAATTTTTGCTACATTATATGCCTACAATTTTTTCATATCTACAATAGAAAAAAAAATGTGTATAAACTGTGTTTTATTAATGATATCAATCAGCAGTCCTTCCATACCATAAAAAGCAAAATTAAAGATTAAATATTAATTGAAAAAAACTTGTGCATTGCAAATATCGCCTGCTATTCCAGTGACGACTTCACCAACCATACCCAATAGGCCTCATAGGCTGTTGGACATAACCTAATAAGTAAGTTCCACTGGAATATCTATATAACATCCTACATCCTCACAGTCGGATATACTAACGACATCTCAACTCGTATAACTGGATATCCTTAGTATGTCCTAACAAATTATATATATACTGTGGACGTTCCAATTCGTAACATCGTATATCCTTAAGACGTTTTAAGGATGTCCGTTAGCTGAAACAGTATATCCCAAAGATACACGCTATGTCCCGTCAGATATCCCGATGACGTTTTGTGGACGTCCTTGTGCTGTTTGGGATTATGGACATTATAAATGTTACTTATACTTAATAAATAGTAAACAAATAGCAAAACTTGAAATCTGATATTATTTCAAGGGTATGGATTAGGCGCATTCGGCATATGTTGGATATTTTAGTCACGGAATCGGATGTTTTCGCTACGTTTTAGTCATGGCATTTTGACACTTGTCTAGCGTAATTGTTAGAATTTAAAAGTGGATTATCAAAATTTTCAGGTGGGTGGTCTGCACTATTGAAGTTTTCACCCTTTAATTTACAAAATCATTCCTCAAAAATGAATTACATTGTTTTAACAAAGAAAGCCGTTTAACAAAAAGTTATCGGGGAACCCGTTTTCGAGAAATGACTTACCTTTTATTATAATAATAGCACTTTATTTCCAACAGGTAACATGACCCAATTACAGGAAATATTAACTATAAATCATCCAATATATATACTAGGGGACGTAGAAACTAATCTTAAATCTACTAATCTTATAACTAAAAAAAATGAAGAAGGATAGAATGAGAAAGAGAAAGAAAAGGATAAGACTTATCAGTACGCATAACCCGACGCCATTCGAAGTTGCTGAAGTATGGCCTGGAGACCATCATAATATAAATCGCAGTACGATGATAGTTTGTTGAAGGTAGCACACATATTGTAAATAGGGTTTTGAAAATGGATATTGGACCTGGGTAACTGCGGTAAGAAAGTTGATTGATGTCTCCCTTCCAGCCGCGGCACATGAAAACGTAATTGTTCCAGAAGAAACGGACAATCGACTCCGTAATGAACTAACTTATAGAGAAATGAAACAGATTGCAAGTCTCAGCGCAAGCTCGGGGGCAGTATAGCGAACCTTCTTAGTAGAAGATCGTGATCAACTCCCCTCTCAGGATAGGAACCGTCCTCCCTGAACGTTAGATACTTTAGTAACCTTCTCTGCACACTCTCAATGGACTGAGTGTGGCAGTTATAAATTTGTGACCATATCAGCGAGCCATAGTCAAGCTTGGACCTAACGTAACAGTTAAATAACAATTTAACAGTAGCTGAGCTACAAAAATGCCTGCAATTTCTTATTACGAATCCTAAAATTTGCATTGCACTGGAAACCATTTTTGTAATGTGAGGTACAAAAGAGAACGACTGGTCAAATAAAATCCCCAGATCCTTCACAGTAGCAAGTCTAGTCAGGACAGCACCATCCATATTGTAATTAAAGACTATAGGAGTTTTTGTGCGGTGGTAAGAAACCACATTACACTTGCTGATGTTAAGATGCAATTTATTTTTGGTACACCATTGACTGACAATATTGATGTTGTCCTGGAGAGTCATGCAGTCTATGCCAGTTTCAATGCTCTCGTATAGCTTTAGGTCATCCGCATAGGCAAGCTTGTTGCAGATGATGGAAGATACGAGATCATCTATAAATATATTGAAAAGCAGAGGTCCAAGGTTAGAACCTTGAGGCACGCCAGAAGTTGGAACAAAAGGAACTGATCTAAACCCCTTAATCTCAACAAATTGTCGACGATTCACCAAATAGGACCTCAACACTGTAATCAGCGAATCAGAGAAACCATATTTATGAGATGCTTTTTCAATCAATAAGTGATGATCTATCTGGTCAAATGCTTTGTGGAAGTCAGTGTATATAACGTCAACTTGGCCCTGCTTGTTCAGAGAGTCACAGACATACGAAGACAGGGAGCATAAGTTAGTGATACATGATCTTTTCGCATAAAAACCATGTTGTTGCGTAGATAGTTTATTTATAATTTGAGCAAAAATAAATTTATTTAATATAATCTCGAATATTTTAGAAAAGTTGCACAAGATCGAAATAGGCCGGTAGTTTTAAATAACAGAGGGATCACCTTTTTTGAGAATAGGATAATAAACTTTGACATATTTCCAAGGCTCTGGATAAACACCCGTCTCAAGTATCAGGTTAAAAACGTGACATAAAGGAGCACACAGTGCGTGGGAACAGTCTCTCACGATAAAACTTGGTATGCCATCAGGACCAGCGGTAATTTTGTTCTTGAGTGCTTTGCTTGCTGACAAGACATCCTGGATACTAAGCTTAGGTATGTTCACTAGTTCCGGATTAGAGGACACGCTTGAAGATGAACATGGATCTGGCTGAGATATGGTGTAAACGCTACCAAAGTACTTAGCAAAAGCTGCAACAACCATATTAGGTCCTTGGCATTGCTGACTAGAATAGGACATCGAGGCTGGGATTCGCGAATCTGCCTTCTTCCCCTGAATAAATGACCAGAAATTGGTAGGACTATCATGTATACTTAACTCAGCACGACGAAAAAAATCAGTATAGGCAATGCGTGACTGGAACTTGATTGACTTGCGTAGCGCGGTATATCAGCCAAAATAATAAGCAGATTTGTGTTGCTTGAAATTGCGGAAAGCTTTCTCCTTCTCAAATATAGTTGCGATCATTTCTTTAGTGAACCATGATGGAAATCGCCTTCGTCTCGGTGTTTTAGTGGGCGTGCAAAGGGCAAAAATATTATTTAGCATGTCGTAAAAAAGTGTTAGAGCCCTGTCGACATCCGAGCACTCCATAACACTATTCCAGTCTGCATGCTGCATCAGTTCATACATATGAGGATAGTTGGCCTTCCTAAAGTTAAATTCTGTTTGATCATTCCTATTGATTGGAAAATTAGAGACGTGTGGAAAAGCGACTTGGAGAGAAACTATTAACGAGGGATGGTGTGGATCCTCGTCGATAAGTGGTACTGCGTTTCTCACTATCGCAACGTCGAAATTGGCAAAAACGAGATCTAAGCAACGGTGATTTAGGTTAGTTACAGAGTTATGCTGTTTAAGATTCAATATGGCGCTGAGGTTGAATAGGGATCTATGTCGGACATTGACAGGAGCTGAAACAGTGAAAGAAGGAATATTGAAGTCACCCAATAACAAGACAGATCCACCAAACAACAAGTCCAGCGACGACAAAGATTCAAAAAAGTTCTCAACTTCGAAGTTGGCAGCAGTGGGAGGAATGTATACTAAAAATACATAAAATACAAAGTAATCTAAAGAGATCTTACAGCCTAAAAAGTCTATGCTTGGAGCACTGTTGCTGATGCCGGAGGTATCCAGAAGTGCGGACTCAAAACTGTCACGAACACCGAGCATGACACCACCGCCCCTGGAGTCTCCGGTTAGATCTTGCCTTCTGTCTGAGCGGTAGACCAGATAAGAATCAGGAAAGAGGTCAGTGTCCCGAAAATCTGGTTGAAGCCAGGATTCAGTAACAGCAACGATATCATACCCTGAGGAAGTGACGCCACTGTAAAAGACATGGGTCCTAGTTCTGAGACCTCGAACGTTCTGGTACATACAGGTCAATTCTTTGGCTGGGGTGGCGGCGGAGCTGGGTACGCCACTGTAAAAGACATGGGTCCTAGTTCTGAGACCCCGAACGTTCTGGTACTTACAGGTCAATTCTTTGGCTGGGGTGGCGGCGGAGCTGGGTTTTTTGTAGCGATAGTGGGAACACCACGGATGTATTTTAGAATCAGATTGTTTTCACCATTCGAGCGACGATGTTGCAGTTCTTCTTTAATATCTCGAATATGCTTACGTTGCGCCGGAGAAAGATCTGCCTCGACGTAAATTTGGTGATTCTCAGCGAGTGTTCTCCTACTCTTCAGCACAAGTGACACGTCGCTGGGTTTAGACAGTGTCACTTTAACTGGCTTGTAGCCATTACGGTTTGGTTTACCGACGGAAACAACGTTGGTGACTTCAATCTGCGTAGACCCACTGCTGGAGAGCAGTGAAGAGATTTGAAGTGATTCAGGAATGCTCTCGTCTCGGCGAAGATTAAAAATCTTTAAATTGTTAATGCGTGCCTGTCTCTGCAGCACTTCTTGCAGAATGCCGTTTTCATGACTTTGTTCGGCGGCTGTAGTGCTGTCACTGCGATTGTTATTAGCAATTTGATTCCTTAACTCTGCAATCTCAGATCTAAGATCAGCATTAATTTTGATTTGATCTTCGTATCTCGCCAGCAGGTTGACATACTGAGCCTCGATGACTATTAATTTCTCCATTATGTCGTTCAAAGATACTTGGTTATGGGTTATTGCTGGGTTGGAGACATCACCACCAGAGATATCTTGGAGCGACGCAGCACCCGTTCCAATTGAGCGCCGAGGGTTGCTATTCGAGGTTTGCTTGCTTCCTGACTGAGACTGTGCAATATCTAAGCAGGGATTGCATGCCCAAGTGGTTTCTTTGGTTTTATTCCACCTAGTTGCTTGCTTGTTAAACTCATGGTTAATGAGACCCGAACAACCCTTGTGGAACCACGACAGACAGGCACGACATGATATTGAAGGTTGACTGTCCTTTATTGATCTCTCACAGTGTGAACATCTTGGCTGCTTGTTGATATTCGGCGCCATCCGTGCAGTCCGTCCGCGGCCAAACTCACTCTTAGAAAAAAAAATATAAACACGAACTAAGCCCGACCACGCGGAACGCAACTAAAACACTACAAATACTATTGTGTGAGCACTGTTTTTGATCGATTATTTGTTTCACGTCTGCCGAAGAACAACTAAAGGTGGCTGGTATGTTTTTAGCGCATTTAAAATGTGTTAGAACTACGGAAACTGGTGTAATTATGAGGACACAAATTAAGCAGGTCGGACGGCGACAGACAGCACCTTTTATTATTCAACTTCTTCTCTTCCGCCAATTTGAATCATCCCCTATAGTTTCATGTAGATTTTTTGTGAAACGAGAATCTTCGAGGGTCGAAGGTAGGGCAGGAAATAAAACCGCCATTTAAAAAATATAACATTTTATTTTTTACCTCCCTTAGAATATATTGCTAAAATTCTCCGAACAGTTAACTAAACTTCTGGATATAGTGGAAATGATTAACGCTAAATCTGAACAACTTTGTCTGCTTGGGCACAAAAATAAGTCCGCTAGCTATTATTTGTTACCGATTCGAATTAGAAATCTGAAAGCTAATACCACCAACGATATTTTTTAATAACACTTTTTATAACGTTTAGCTAGTATTTACAACCTAAAAAATTCCCTAAACGCTTAAGTCTCAATTACGTCGTCAAATTTCGTTTCCCTTGCGACTTGGTTCCCTTGTCCGTTTGGTCGAAAATCAAAATAGACTGTTGAAAATTTGAAAGAATGCACTTTTAAACGGTTCGCTCTCGAACGGAAACAAAATTCGACCCCGTGAATACACGAACCCAAATCAGTCGGAACATGTTATATAGAATAGAAGAATAACGAAACAAAAACATGTGCAATAACAAACCGAAAACAACGTATACTGGCAGTGAATTACTTTTGCTGGTTCCCTCGATATGTATCTGGCTCAATAATTATCAGACGTATACTTCCATTTTGTTCGCTTTCCGGATCACCCGGATTTGACCGGGCTGCACTTCCGGGAGGCCGCATTTGAACGTAAATGTCACCGTCTGCGACCCGAAATTCGCCTCGAATCTTGACACGAAACAAAACGATTAGGAGGAGATCAAATCAATGACGTTATATCCAAAGTAAACAAAAAAGTCATTGTCACTTCCCGACGTTGTAAACAAAAATATAATAAGGTAATATACAAGAGCAATTCTTTTTACTGTCTTGACTGGATCCTATGGCAACATAGGCTACGTTGCCACAGTTACGGCTTTTTCCCTAAGCTACCAAGAAGTATAGAGGTTTTCTTGTTTAGAAAGGGTGCCCTTAGACATATATAAGGAAAGTTAAAAATTACTATAGCGGGGGATTTTGAGAGAAAAAGAACATAAATTAAAATTAATTTCACTAACTTCTTCGTTCAACCTTTCGTCTACGATTTTTGAAAATATAAGTGTAACGCCACATATTGCAAATTGTATTTGACGCTTTTATTTCTGATATTGCCCAGAGACTTTCAGAGAATGTAAACGAAAACTTGATATTTTGTTAACTTTCGCTAGTTGCTAAGCAAAAATATGACAATCTTTTGAAAACAGAACGACGTGTCATTTTGCTGGACAAACTAAATATAAACATAACAGTGGAATAGACGAGATTCTAACTAGCATAATAAAAATTTGTGTTCTATATGTTAGTAAGACGCTGTGTCTATTGATTAATTAATGACTACTTTCAAAATTGCAGCTTTACCAAAAGGTAAATCCAAAAATAATTACCAATTACAGACCGATTAGCAATTTGCCCGGATTTTCTAAAATATTTAAGATGGCTATTTGCGAAATACTCGTAGAGTTTTTTTTAATAAGGACAAACTGTTCAACAATCATCAGCATGAGTATGTAGCAAATAAATCAACAGAAACCGCTATATTTAGGGTTAGTTAGTCACGTGGTTAGATCTTTCTAGAGTATAGGATTGTATAGATAGGGATTTATTGCTCAAAAAAATTGATTTATACAGTATAAGAGGTAATATGCTAAAATTTGAATCATACTTATTGGGAAGCAAACATGTAAAAATACCCAAATTGTAGTAGGTACTTTTTGGTTATTAAGCAAAATATTCTGGGCATAGAACAAGGTAGAATTCTAGGCAAAATTTTATTCATCATTTCTGTAAATGACTTGTATTTTATAACAAAGTCAGAAGAAGAGAGCATAATATGCTATGCAGATGATATCAACCTGCTTGTAGGTGCAAACAAGCTCACCCGGGTTGGTGATAAAAGTAACGATATTTTTGCAAGGGGTTATGACTGGTTTCTAGGAAATAAATTGATTTTAAACAAAGAAAAAACAAATTTAATCATTTTTAGAAGTATATTAGGTATAGGTGAAAAACCACTAGGTATAAGGATAGGTAAAGAAAATATGAACATTATGAAGAGTACTAAATTCTTAGGTTGGCAAATTAACGAGTTTCTTGAGTGGTCTGAACATACTGATCATTTCCTAAATAAATTAAACTCAGTTTGCCATGGAATTAGAGTTGATGCAAATTATATGAATATGGAAATTTTAAAAATGCAAACTTTCAGTCACGCACGAGGTATGGAATTATTTTTTGGGAAGGAAGTGGTCGGAAATTTTTCGTGGTTCAAAAGAGGGTCTCTTCGTACCTTCAAGAAAATCCAATTTAGAGGGTTGTTGCAGGGGGGTGTCCAAGGCCGAAGGAATTTTCACCGTGTACTCTTTATATATTTATGAAGCATTGATATTCTTTTTTAAAAATAGAAAATACTTCAAGCTGTAAATATTTCCACAGATATAATACCAGAACCTTGAATGTAAATTACCCAATTCACCGTTCACCCTGAACTGAAAGAAGTCCCTGTTATATGTTCCTGAGATTCTATAATGATAACTTATCAAATAATGTAAAAGCAATTGCAAATATAAAAATATTTAAGTGCACTATTAAAAAGTTACGAACAGATTTTGAACCTTACTCTCTAGAAAACTTTTTTTTGTAGTATTTAATTAATTAATTTCCTTTATGTTTGGTGAGTTATTTTTATGTAATGAATTTGTAATACAATGTGAAATAAAGTTTCATTTCAATCGTTTTTGCTGGAATCACAAAATGAATAATTTAGTCAATAAATTAGAATTTAATTTATAAACGTCATAATGAATGATTTTGAAGAATTGGTAGCCTTAAATAACAATAAGAACTAATTAACAAGTCAACAGGGAGTGGGGTGAGATTATAATAGAACTTGCCCCTGTCGTACGCCACTGGTAGCAGTGAGGCACATTTATTTCGCATAAACCAGTAGGGTCTATAGTACAAGCCTAAAATAATTTTTAATTTTTAAAATAAATAATTTTCATTAAAACATGTGTCCAATAAAATAAATTATTAATAGATGATTTACTTGATCTACTTAAAAATCAATGACTAGTGAATATATAACAATCTGCTGGCTAACCAAAACTGCCAAAGCTGGAACGATCAAATTCTGCGGATTCACCCACCACCCAAATACCACGTTTACGTTACACGTTTCGGCCTCGGTAGTTTTGGAGATATTTAAGCGGTCTCATACTTTTACTAACCATAGTGCGAGTATAGTCAAAACGGTTAGGGCAACTATGAAATCACGTGCGAATGTGAGGCATATACTTACTCCGTGGTTATGTTGACTTCGGGCGGTTTCCCTGATGCGTTCTGCACCACCAGAAACAACTTGGTGATTATTTCGATAACGTGACCCGTTTGGAATACGAAATCGCCCTTCTTTTTCGCAAGGTCGCTCTGAAATAGGCAACCCGTCCCGTCAGACGTGTCGCTTGATGTCTCGCTGTTGACTACCGACGACTGTCCACCAAAAAAAATCTTCTAGTACACTCTACTCTCCTATTATATTTCAATAATACATTTCACGACCCATTCAGTTTTCTTTTTGGCTAGAAAACATCTATCCCCGACGATGACAAGCATAATAACCTTTGTGCTTACTTAGAACTCTCTTATATAGTGCTAAATAACTAATGCCCATACAATCTATAAAAAGGAAATTAAAAAATAAATTTTGCCTGCAAAAACATACATTGGTCATATTTAAGGATAAAAATTAGATTAGTATTAAGTTCGATGAAGTGCATTATTACGTATTAAGTAAGGTAAGGCCCACTAACCTATACGACATTGCTTCTAACAAGAACATTTGCTTCAAAAGGGCTTTAGAAGGTCAATTTAAATACAGTGAAACCTCTAAATAAGGACATGTCTATTAGGCGGACACCCCTCTTTAAATGAAAGCGGACAACACTGTCCTGTCTTTAAAAAAAATTACCTCTCTTAACAGATGTGAACCTCCAATAACATGACAACGCAATACTAAAATATCGGGGAATTACCTTGTTCCTAATCCTATAGGGGAATTACCTTTTTCATTTTTCATATTATATTGTATTATTCATTGATTTGCAGTGGATTCCACAATTTTTAAAATGGCACCTACTAAAAAACTTCTTTGCGAGAAAAGTGGAAATTGTTAACGTTTCGGAAAAGGAAAATTTGTCAGTGCGGAAGCTTGCAGAAACATTTAAAATCGTGGAAAACTCAAGCGACGGAAATTCTGAAAAATAAGGACAGCATTTGTGTACAATGGGAGTCGGGAAGCAATATTGACAAAAAAAAAATTTTAAACTGAGGGACTTCAAATTAACAAAGTGTGTTTTGATTGGTTTTCCTGGTTGTGAGGCCAAAACATTCCAATATCGGGGCACTTACTTAAGGCCAAGGCTCAAGAAATAGCAGAAAAACTGAACTGATCTTCGGAGAATCAGCAGATGTGAGTCAGCCACACGAAGTTTACAATGCCGATGAGACTGGCCTTTTCTTTCGAGTCTTACCTAACAAAACACTTGCTTGAAGTCTTAAAAATGTAGTGGTGGAAAGCTTTCCAAGGAGAAACTTACAATTTTATTTTGTGCTAATACGGCAAGACAAAAAGAATATTTGCTCGTGATTGGAAAGGCTGCCCGACCTAGGGCATTTAAAAATGTAGCAATTAAAAATTTACCAGCAATATGGTTGTTACAATTTTATTATACTTAGATAACGAAACATCGCACCCCGTGAGGTAAAATTACAAAACATAAAAATTATCTTCTTCAGATCTATCATACAGAATGTTAAATTCTATTATCGTGGACTCATACTGAAGCACATTTTATTAAAGATGGATCAAGTAATATCCGCGTCAGATTTAGCAAAGTCTATAAATAGTTTACCATACAAAATCGTTTCAACAAAGCTGGTTTTCAAAACAATATTGCTTGAAATGGAACAACATAACGCAAGAAACTCTTGGAAACTATGTTGGAATCGGCAGCGACTGAGGAAAATAGTTTGAACATTGAAGATGCAATTGAAAACATGAAGGAACCTGAACCGGAAGAAGACAGCAATGAAGAATATGATAGTGGGAAACCTAGCACAATTAACAGCTATAATGAAGCCTTAAAAATAATTAAATAAATTAAATTAAATTATTTTGCTATTTTGCAACACCTTAAAAATTTAGAAGATCATTTTCAGTCAATTTTGTTAAAGCAAAAAACAATAAATATAGAGTTTGTAAATAAATAATTAAAGTTCATTCACGTATATTTTTTTCTATAGTTTTTTTGTATGTTTTTAAAGAAATAAATGTAATACATATTAACGATTTATGTTGTTTTTTTTTTTCATGCACCTCTAATGAGCGGATTCCTCTAATAAGCGGACAAAACTAGAGGAACCGTGAGTGTCCAGTTATGGGAGTTTTCACTGTATCGTTAGTCACATGCGTTTATAGTAAAAGAAATGTATTGCGGTTTTCCCAATTAATTCGTACTGCGAGATTGAAATTTTTGAAAATTAAACCTACAAATGTACGAAATTTGTCTTAATAAAATAAACATGAGGGGCGAGAGTCTCGACTGAATAATATTTATCCTTCTGGGCATACTCTTAAAAGCGCACCAAAAAGCAAACAAAAAGAGAAACGAATTATATCAGTGCTACATGTTTACACAGTTACGAGATGCACCAAGGACATATTTTACTGCAATCGTGAAAAAACCACTGGTACATTTGCAATACTCTCTAAATGTCGTGTCATGTTTGAAAAATATTTTATAAAGTGCCATTTTTTTAATGAAAGAAATATTTCTTTTACTGCGTCGAGATTTTAGAGATCAATTTCGTTTACACTGCATGTAAAGCAAAGATCAATACTAAATTTCATTAAACCATCACGAATTCCAAATAAAAATCATTCTTTCTTTCTGTTTCTTAACAGGGCCGTCAAAATAAAAAACAAAAAATATCGATAGGCATGCCGACATAACAGCGAACATAAGGTCTTGGTATACCATGACCAGAAATATTGTGTTTTTACAACCGATCGCCGTGATTAACTTTGCCTACTGTTTATTACTCCGTTTAAACAGCAGCCACTTATAGAACAACCTGCTGAGCAGACCCTTACCAGTAACTATTGCAGGACCATCCTAGGAATTTATCTACCTACACTAACAAGTGGGATATAAGTATGTTTTGAATTCAATGTTTTTCGCCGAGCAATTCTTGAAACATATACTTAAAAAAAATAGTACAAATTAACAATTTATTCGATTTATTACACAGTATCATTATTCATATACAAAATACTCAATATGATAATACAGTATCAGCCACTTACAAAATCGTCACTATCGCTAATGTCATCTCCTAGTTCAATGATCAACTCCGCCACTAATCGTTCTCGATAAATATTTTCTTCTTGTACTACTCCTTTTTCAGTTAGCTTCGTACTGGTCTGAGCAGAATTACGTTTATGGAACTATCACTAAATTTTGCTGCAATGTTATTTCTTCTTATATGCGCTTTCAACTCAGACCATGTCATCTCAAGTCATCTCAATCGGGTTAAATATACAATGATATGGAGGAATCTCAAGTCGAACCACGTTTCGTCTAAATACACTATTGGCCTTTTTGCTCATGAAATTTTTGAATTACATTTAAATAATCCACCCAAAACTGCGAAATTCTTCGAGATTCCATTAACACTTGACGCTTATTAATTGTTTGGAACTGAAAATCAATTTTCTTCAAAATAGTACACAACGACTCTGCGGCACAACTAATGTTTAAGTCGTCAGTACTTTTTTATGCAGTTCTTCTAGGGTAAGACACTATTCGCTTTATAAGCGTCTGCAAAAGACTTCTACTGCCTAGGATATGCAGACGACGTAGTGATTGTGGTACGATGAAAATTTACCAACACCCTGTCAGAGACAAGTCAGGAGGCTATTAAAATCGTGGAAAACTGGTGCCAAAACGAGCGGCTAACAGTTAACCCGAAGAAAACGAGCAGCTAACAGTTAACCCGAAGAAAACGACAGTCGTTCCATTTACCAATAGGAGAAACCTCACAGGACTGAAACCGCCGGTGGTAGATGGAACAAGGCTACACTTCTCCAGGGAGATAAAATATTTAGGAGTCATATTTGACTAAAAACTTACCTGGCGAGCGCACATTCAAAAGATCACGCTTAGGGCAACAATTGCACTAGGTAGATGCAGAAAGATGTGTGGAAAGAACTGGGGCTTAAACCCAAAAATGACACTTTGGTTGTATCTAGCAGTAGTGAGACCAATGTTAGCGTATGGGGCGATTGTCTGGTGGACAAGAACCATGCAGGGGGAGGCGATAAGGCGGCTGAGTAGCGTGCAAAGACTAGCGAGTCTGTGCGCTACGGGCGCCATGAGCACAACGCCCACTGCAGCGCTGGAGGTCCTACTGAACATCCCACCAATACAGATCTATATACAAGTGGAAGCAAGATCCGTAGTATATAGATTACTGCAAGGTCAGTCCCCAATAATTGGTGGACATAGCACAAAACATAACAAGTTTTACTTGGAGGTAAGGGCGGGCAATGTCCTAGGGCTGCCAACGGACAGCTCAACACCTAAGTATTGCTTCGTTAACTACTACAGAGAAGACTGGGAAAACGGGCCACCAATCAAGGCAGAAATAACCTGGTATGCTGATGACTCAAAAATTCAAGAAGGAGTAGAAGCCGGAATATATGAACCCAGGACGAAAAGGAAAATCTCTATTCCAATGGGTAAGCTAGCAACAGTATTCCAAGCAGAGATCACTGCACTAGAACACTGTGCAAGAGAAATAAAAGCGAGGAAGATCCGTAACAAATCAATTGCAATTTACACCGATAGTCAAGCGGCTATAAAGGCCTTGCAATCTAATAAAATAACATCCAAGTTAGTTCTGGACTGCCATAAGGCATGAAACGAAATAGCAAGCCAGAACCGGGGCACGGAGGGCATAAAGGTAATGAAGGCGCAGACGACAGAGCCTGCGAAGGGTCGTCAATGCGCCTGATTGGACCAGAACCCTTTTGTGGGGTGGCCAAACCCGTTGCAAAAACAGCCATCAGGGATTGGATGGACCGAGAATCCCGACGATTGTGGAGGGACATGGCGGGACAAAGACAGGCCAAGGAATTCCTAAGAGGCCCTAAGCGACAACAGGAAAGACGTAAGAATAATGGTAGGTCTGCTGACGGGCCACTGCAGGCTTAACAGACATCTAAGCTTGATGGAAGTGGAAGAAAACACAGAATGTAGATTCTGTCAGGAAGAGGAGGAAACAGCCAGACACGTACTGTGCCACTGCGAAGGCCTAGCGAGAGTGCGTTTCCATCTGCTGGGCGATACCAAACCAGAGGCAGAGAGCTATACGAGGGATCCATTATCGAAGTTGTGGAGTCTGGTTAGAGAGACGAACCTGGATAACGCCCTATAGCTATGGAGAGAGTCACAATAGATCCTCTGGGTCGCAGTGACGGACAGGCTGACTGCTAGCTCTCCCAACTGTTAATCTTAATCTTAATCTTAGATTATAAGCCTAATTAGATCTGCACGTTGCTCTTTAAAAACTCCCGAAGTACCAGCATCTTCTTTCACTTTCCTGTTGACTATCCCATTTAAAACAATTTGTTTAGCATCTGAAGACAAATGGATAGGTTTTTTTATTTGATGAAGTAGTTCGTTTTCTAAATTGTTATTAGGTTCGACTACCATCTAAACTTTGACTCCAAATTCTGCGTTCTTTTCCATGTCTTCTTCTAACATGGGAACATCTGTTTCATTCCACGGTCTCCACATTTTAAAGTGTTAAAAAATAGGAACCTTCAAAAAACGTTTAATTGTAAAATTCTAATCTACCGCGAATATAATCTGTAATCTTAAAAAAAAACTGTTGTTGTTTACCAATCGAAGAACTATGTAGAAGACACAAAAATACAAAAAGAAGATTGTTGTTAATCGACATGCACCCACAACAAGAATCATTATTTTCAAACTTACCTGTAAGACAAATAGAGTACAGGTACTTCCCTTACCCTTTGGACTATCCAGTGAAAACAGCCTCGAAGAATCAAAACACGAAAATCATGTACATAAATACGTACTTACTAGAAGGATCACAGTTAAATACCTATACGATATACAATATACGAACATATTGCAATTTAGTTTAAACTCTTAAGAACCATACATATACCTAATATTAAAATAAACGAAAATACCATGCAACATCAATACTTCATCAAATTTAAAACGGTCCATTTACGTTTCAAATAAAAATTTCAAGTTTCTACAAATATTCGTTATGGCCCATCTCAGGCAAAACCTACTTAATGCAGAATAAACATCTGTTGGGATGGGTTTTATCACGGTCCTGCGAAGGTCTGCGGTTAGGGTACGGTAAAATACTTAATACGTCAAAACAATGATTGCACAATATTTTCGGTCGTACAATACATCAGCCATGAAACAGGCGATCGAACTCACCGCTTTCATGTGAACTACCGCAACGTCGTCTAAGAACGGAGAAAGTGACATCCGGTAAATGTCCGTGGCAGGTACTCTGTATTTTATCTGCAACGTCCTTTGGTCCAAGATTAGCATCGATCGCGTCGATATCACCAAAAGTATAGGAACGAACTAAGTAGAACAGGACGAACGGCATAACATTTAGTTACTCGTGGCAAATCAATGTCGACGTACCTTTCCACTAGACCTAGCGATTTTATTGATTATGTCAGCGAACACTACGTATTGGTCATTGTTTTCCAAACTCATCTTCTTCCACTGGACATTCTGTCTCAGCCTGACGTAGTCACCGAGAAACGGATGAGAGATGCTATGGAAAAACGATTGAACTACCGCAAAAGTGACTAAAAGTGCAAAATAAGCAGTAAGCGCTACGAGGTTGTTTATTATTCGAGATCTAGAAACAGCTGCCGAGCGAAATTTTGAATACAAACTTTGAATACAACTAAGACGGTAAATCCATCGAATTAATACTCCTAGAAGGCAGGTAGAAAGGTAAACGAATGGTGATTTTGATTATGTGCGCCTGTGCGGAACTATATACAGTCGAACTGCGATTTGACACATGAAAATTTCGAGTTATCAAGACTTCGAGTTATCAATATAAACTACAAATGCATGTACTTTTTTGTGAATGAACATTTATTCATTATTATTCATTTTTAAAAATTGATTATACATAAATACATAATTACATAAATGCCCTAATATCTATGATTTTTGAACAAAAAAGAAAATTAAGAAATAGTAGTATGTATGTATTTACATAATATATGTACATACAAATGTATTGTATATGTACCCAGTATATATAAACATAGTATGTATGCACATATACATACATATGTATGTACATATTAAAGTTTACTCTTTCACTGGAAAAAAGTCAGTTATTTGTGACTGACGACCGGATTTCTTATTTTGGTTTTCAACAAAAGCTTCATTTACTCTTTCACTGGAAAAAAAGTCAGTTATTTGTGACTGACGACCGGATTTCTTATTTTGGTTTTCAACAAAAGCTTCAATTTTATATAAACAATCATAGAGGGAATCGGTTGTGTTTTCACTGGTTTTCAAATAGGAACGCAAGACAATCAACGAATTTTCAACCAATTCATTTGAAGGTGGTTGCTGAGAATCATCTTCCAATTCCTCCTCCATCCTGTCACTTTCGCAGTCATCTTCAATATTTAACTGTACTGGTTCGGATCTGCAGGACTCCATAATATCTTCATCAGTAGGAAACTCTGAAGTAACAATATCCTCATCCACATGTATAAAATCGTTGATGGTGCTACCTTCGGCTATACCTCTAATGTTTGTCCAAGCTTTAAACTCGATTTCTATTTGGATTTCGTCTTCACTCTTTTCTTTCAGGCGTTCACTTAGGAAAATCAAGGGAATCTCATCTTCTTCCCATTCAGAATACTGACCAAAACCGGCTTTTTTAAAACAATTGGAAATTGTTTCAGGCTTAACGTCGATATTCCATGCGGTAGTTACGTCATCAACACAATCCATTAATGTAATGTTATTGTTTTTGTTTTCTTCGAAACGTTCCATTGCGGTGATGACTGAATGTTTATTTTTCAAAATTGTAGCCATTGTACTTGCCGAAATTCCATACTTCACAGGTACATCTTTATTTTTTGAGCCACTTTCCACTTCTTTTATAACCTCGAGTTTTTGATCAACAGACAAAGCTTTTAAAGTACGTTTTGATGACATATCAACAAATGCAAAAATCCAAAAATGTCTTTAATATAATGTGTAAATTGAATAGAGACAGTATTTTTCACTTAGTATTAACTAGTAAGTCATACAAGTGAACTTAGCAAGCACAGAAACTGAACTGCTTGCATAGGTACGTTAAAAAGACAGGTTAAGATCGGTCGTAATTAGGGGGTTCCCCGAGAAAATTCGACTTATCGAAGTTGGCAATAAATGTTTCGTTCGAGTTATCAAGATATTCGAGTAATCAAGACAAACTAACAAACATTTCCTACTTTTGACGCTATTACCAACCAATTTGGTTTGACTTATCAAAAATTCGAGTTATCCGAAGTTCGACTGTACATACATATAAGTCTGTCATAACATACACTTGCACTGATGTAATATAAACGACAAATTAAAGCAGGCTTATTTGCTAGAAGCTACAAAATTTTCAGGTTACTTTTGGTTTTTAAATTTATTACTTTCGCAACTATTGGCAACATCGCTTTCAGCTGGACGTTGTAGATTTGCTTTAACGATTTGAAATTTGACCCATATTTGCAAAAATGTCACTATAAATTTGATCCAGTTATTATGATGCACAGGTAAATTTGTTTAATAGGATATCTTAACCCTAGAGTTCATTCTAACAACAAACAGACGTGCTGTCTCTCTTTATCCATGAGTGAAGCGTAAGCCTTCTAGAAGTACTAGGAGTATAAAAGTTTTTATAGGTTCAGAACGTTGATATGCTAAGGCGATGTAAAAAATATATTTTTCGGTTCGATGACTCCTTTGGTATACAATCTGGGATTTTGAGCGTTTTAACTAAAATGGTAGATTTTTTAGGTGGTAATAAGAAATACAGTTAGCTGGAATTAACCTATAAAAACGCTACTCTAGTAGAAATTATTGAGATATCTATGCTCCATGCTCTATACTTTTCTATCTTTTTTTTTTTCAAAAAAACTTCAACAGACTAGTGTAATACTATTAACTAAACTTCTGTATTCCTCCTGCACCGGTTCTTGCTGAACCAAACTGGCTGATGCTTCGTCAATCATCCTGTTCGCTTCTACAGAGGTTAGCTGAGTTCAGTTTCCAATAAGCTCTGAAGAATCCAACAGGATGATTGGCGAAACGTCACCAAGTTCAACCCACAACTCAACAACAACCAACGCAGGAGGAATCCGGTTTTAGTGTTTTCTTCTTCTATTCCTCTCTACAGGTTGATGAAATTATTTAATCACTTCTGGATTGATATTGAGGTTTTCTGTCTTAGGCGCTTGCAGTTTACCACATTGATTAAACAAACATTTTTGTTACAATGAGCATTATTTTACTGGAAAGAATAGGGTTATAGTTTATAGATGTTGGGATAAAAATATCTTCCAAATATATGTCAATCACTTATTTTACCCAATTTGACAGGCTATCTTCAGAGATTATCATAAGTCATATGAAAAAATTTTAAATAAAAAAATTCTGAAATAGGTCCTACACCGTCATTTATTCTGGTCTAATTAAACAAATGAATATCCAATTCTATCGAAAATAGATACAAATTTCAAGAAAATACTTGAAAGCGTTATAATTCATGATATTATTAGGTCTCAACACTAATATTATTGTATTATCAGTTTTTTCCGGGGATCATGAAACGTGCTTAAATTTTCTAATATTAACTAAGAAGGGCATCTTGCGAAAGCAAGTTTATTATTTTTATTGTTATTACAAGTTACCGTGACGTGCACATTCAGAGTGGAACTTTAAATTTTGAAGGAATATTTGGGTATTTTCTTTCAGTGAATTAACACCACAATTGATCACGTAAATACGGACTCTCGTGAAATGAACTATGTGTTAATAATTAATATTTTCTTATCAAAATGTATAACAAAAAGAAAAAACACAAGAAGTTACCTCCTGGGATACGAACACTTCCGGTTCTTGAAAATGAAGCTAGCTGTCACCTTCTCGCGCATCCTGTTTCGAGCCGTCTGGTCGAACCTCAGCCTGTACTTGTAGCAGCGCCATCTGTGGTGAATTTTACGCAGCGCGGCGCTCGTCTCGAGCAATCGCGACATGCAGGGAGGCCATTCTCGGCACATAGGTGAATCACTGTCGGCCGGTAACTTGTTGATAAGATCTAACAAGTATTGTCGCCTCTGTGCCAGATAAGATGTTTTTTGTTTAAAAATATGACCATCATCATACGAAGATAAACCTACTTTCCATTGAATGTAGTGCCTTTGTATAACCCTAGCTGCCCATTCAATCTGTTTCCGGTGCTTCATTATCCTAAACTCCTCCCTGGCCTGGAAAAGGAGATGGTATTTATGTGTATGAAGAGCAGACTTTTTCCATTAGTAAGGTTCGTTTTTATAAAACCGCCAAGACAGATGCTGAAGTACAGGAAGGGTTCCAAGTAGCTCGCGTGGGTAAAAAAACCGACGTCTTAAGGTAATAAATTTATGATTATATTGAAGTCATTGGAAAAAATAAAATTGAAATCACCTCCAATGAGTTTTCATTAAAATAAACTTCGCATATCATAAAGGAAACTTCTGAGAAGTAATGATCTGTACTAAATCAGACCGATTTTTCTGAAAATAAGAGTCACTCACTTCAATTAACCATTTATAAAGAGGATCACTTTTCTAGACTCAAGAAGTATGTATGAAAAGCACACTCAAATTTTTCAATCAACTTAAAGCAAATTTCACTAGCGTAAGTATCATACCACGTGATAGAGACACCACAGGTGAGCGCGTCCTCGAAATGGTATCCCGTATTTCATTTCCTACAATCGTAAGTAAATATGAAGCAGATGACACCCCAAAACGATACTGAGGGGCAGCAGCCATTTAAAATATTGCGGGGACACTCACCCTCCAGCATCTCCAAGCGGACGCGATTACCATCTGGCTGTGTCGCAACTTCCGATACTGTTTCCTTTGTCGGTAACCCCTCCACGTCTTCTGTATGATCAGAGCTAAATCGTTGACTCTGGCCCTGCGAAAGTCTTCCAGTTCGAAAACCGTCCTGGGACTCCTTATGAATAATTTGGTTCTACCTGTCAAGAGGCAAGAAATATTTTCTGCAGTAGTTTCAAATTTTCAGTTTCAAAAAAATATACCGGTATTAGGGAAATTGACAAACAAAAAAATTGAAATGGCCCCCAGGAGACGTAATTCTTATATTGAATTTTAAAACTCAATTTCTATAAAAAATTCACCATAGCTAAAGGGAGTAGTATTTTAAAGCTGAGACAAATGTAAAACTATCTTTATAAGGAAAATGATGGGGGAACATTTTCTTAAATAAATAATTATATTTATATAATATGACTTTTTTTATGTCTCTAGATAGTCACATAAAAGCCCAAGAACCCCAAACCCCAAAACTGCATCTCAACATCTTTATCCTAACCTAAAATATAAATAAAAGAATTAATGCTGAATTATGTCACTTTCTGTATGGTTATTTATAAGTTTACCAAATAAAACGGATTATTTATTATAAATTTATTATTTTTCTTTATTACTTTTTATACAATACTTTCGGCGGTCACATTTCTACATTTTAACATGCTTACAAATACTTAGTATTTTCACTTATTTTTTCTTAACATATTAGGTTTAGTCACTAATTTGATTACTAATCAATTGTCCACTAATTTTACACCCATTAAAAATAATTAAAATCATTTAAAAAATGAATAAAACGCTCTGGACAGAAATAATTGATATATATATTTTTTATCTGACCACACGCTACGCATCTTTCATGTCGTTATTTGATGCTTATTAAAGTCTCTTGATTGCCTGCCGAACAAAAATACTTTTTATTTCAGTACAGATTTTTCAACTTCAATAATTCAATAAACCTAAATATTTCAAAAAGGACAAGACTTAATTTTGCCAATTGCATGTCAAACGGTAGAAGGTACTGTGAAAAAAAGCAATAAACAGAAATAATTACATTTGGGTCTAATTAGGCATTAATAACAACCCGTAATGTTGATTTTTTTCCATAAATCCAACTTTTCTTGAGGGTTAAGTTATTTTATGCATATTTTAGGTTAACATAAGAATGTTGAGATGTTTTTTTTTAATACATTTATTCTTTACTTACAAAAAAAATTGCAAGTATGTCAAAAACGCCATTTGGTGGCGATGTAAGCAGCAATTGCACGATTGCACACATATCACGATTGATAGCCTAGGAAAAGCCCGTTTTAACGACTCCAGGTTTATTAAAATGCGTTAAACCCACTTCAGAACATGAGCATTTACTAATCCCAACAGAGATAAAGTCAACAGCAGTAAACGAAAGAAAATTGAATTTGTCTCGGCTTTAAAATTTTAACTATGAGTAACACATAGGTCTAATTAGTTAACACTTTTTGAGTATTATAGAACATATATGGCATATACAGCATTGGTGTTTATTTTTATGTTTTTAAATTAAAAGCTTTATAGTTTATTTCAGTAACAAATGAATCATTACAAATTATGATGGTCTTTTCAATAAGTTGGTCTTTAAATCGCACCCCTCTTGTTGTAGGTCTTGTCAACTTCCTATAATTCCTACAACGTGGGTTTTATGTTTCGTTGCGTAATAATAATTGTCACATACCAAATGTAAATTCGGCACTGGGTATTGGCAGTGATCTGAGCAGCACCGAAACGCCCTCTATGGACGAACCTCTCCACTTGGGCCATGTGTGGCAGCAAATCATTTTGTAGCGACACAAGAACTGAATGAAAGGCAGCTTGTAGCAACAACCGGACCTCCAGACCTGAACCGTCGCGATAAGGTTCAAATAACGCACCTGATGCTGCACCAGGCCTATTTCGAAAATTCGGGGCTGTTTCATTTCGTTAGGCTTTATACATCTGCAAATATAAGAGAGGCGATGCAAATCTTAAAGTTCATTTATTCAATCTCAATGATATATCCAGAGAGGACCCTACAAGCTCTCAATTTTGACTGTGTCAACACAGTTTTATGATTTTGTTACAATAAAATTTATAGAATCTTTCAGTTCCATTTAAAGGAACATAATATTCAAAAGAGTGGGAAGGGAACTGCTTCGCCCATTCATATTGGGATCGAGCCAAATTATTTTCAAACAATTCTAAGGATGCCATGGGATGATTAAACACTGAGAGAGATATTCAAGGACAAGGTTAGTTCCGCCCCCCAGACAGGATTTTTCAAAAGCTGATTCTAAGATTCTGGGTACTTGTGGGGTCTCCTTTTATTATTGCTCAACCCAATAAACTTGATGGTACCTGATATAATGATTCTGACGACTGGAGAGATTTTTCAACAGGGAATTCAAAGACACCTGTATCTGTACCGCGTTGCTCACCGGCCGTTTGATAGAACACCTTTTCGGATTTCCTTCGGGAAATAATTCCCGCATTAACGTCATGTCGCAGCGGTACATCGCCCTTGAAATTTCCCGCGGAAGACTGTCGCGATTTTTTTCAATGAAGCCGTGAACCTTGTAAGTTACCACCCCCGCAAAATGCCTTATCCTAAAACCAAACTCGCTGCAACCCCCCGTAGCCGTAACTCAATCCGCATTTTATCTGAAGGTCAGAGGAAAGAAGCCCAAGTTAAAATAAAAAATTAAACAAAAGGGCGTCTTATGAATCCGAATTGAATTGATTCAAATATTGGTTTGCAATCAGCGGGATGTAGATTCACTTATAAAATTATATGACGCGAATTACTGTATATCGACCAAAACACTTGTTTAACTGGGATATACCAAACAATAATAGAAAGAACTTTCAATTTGGAAAATTTAAGCAAAAAAACTGATATCAAAGTCGAATTATCAGCGCATTCAAGCATTTATTGCACATTCTGTGAAAAAACGCAATGAAAACACAAAGATGGGGTAAATAAAACGCTTATTGAATTTCGGCAAATCATTTTTAAAATTTTCAAAAACCCATCTGAACTAGGCATAAAATCGTAAAAATATGGGTTCTATCGGTCCAATCAAGTTATAATAATTGTCAGATGGCGGAACTTCCGTTACAAGGGAACGGAGTATTTGTGTTAAATTCGTTTACACAGAACAGAACATAAAATTTATTAAAAATTTGTATACAACATATACGTAATAACAGTTTTTGGATTCACTGCTTCGTTCAGATCAATTTGTCTCAATACACCTCTATACTTATTTAGAACGGTTATAGTATATTATACGTGATTTTTGATCGCATTATTCGATGAAGGACCCAGAATATGGTGATCGAATATTATGCAACAAGTACGGTAAACGACATTTGACTCAGGAGTTCATTTGACACGAGCGGAGCGAGTGTTTAATAAACGAGTGACTTAAAAACTTTATCGAATGTATTGCATGCTATACTTTTTCTACGACTTTTAGTTTTGGTTACATTTTCGAAAACAACACGAATACATTCTTTGACATGACCGCCAGAATTGACAAACATTAGAATTCAAGGCGTGGGAAATATCTCCGAAAACATCCGATTGCTCCTAAACCCGTGCGATAAAATCCCGAAAATTTCCGAAGTGGCTCGGATCGTGGGAAACGAAACTGGCGTGGTAAAGTGACGCTTCCCGCACGCTAGACGGGTGTGTAATTAGGTATTTTACAGACGGGAGTAGACACAATTAATTTTTTTCTTCAAAATATGACATTATACTTATACAGAGATGTTTGAAATTAGTGATTATGACGTGAAGACCAAAAACGGTGAAACCATCATCATGTAATCATAACTAAATCATAAGGCTTGTTGTTTAACGATAATTGCTCAATTATTGTTTCAAGGCGGAAGACAAAGTTATGCTTATATTTTTAAAATTTTATTTTGTTTTGAAATACATATGTTGAAATTATTTGGAAACTCTCATGACCTGCTTTTTCACCATTTCTCATGTGTTCCGTGACATTTTTCAAAAGTCCCGACTTTTAGAATTATTTATGATGTTCGACAGCCTGTACAATGTGCTGGAATATTAATATTGAAACTTCGAACTTTTTTACTGTCCGTTTCACATAAAATGCGTGACTAGTTTAAACACTTACTGGAAAGTATATACAGGGAGATTGTTATCCGCGAGTAGGCAATGAGAGTGCCCAGAAGAGCACTGTTCGACCCTCGTAAGATACGCGGTATCGCATTGCACGTGAGGCTCTTCTAGCAGTGATAAGATTCCGTGGTTCTCGTGCTCTAGCAATTGACATATAACTCTGAAACGGGGATGCTAAACGAAAACCGCCTCTCGATTTGATCGAAATATCAGCTTACACATTATTAAAATATTCGATTTTGGTCCACTCTAATCCTTCCTTGATCATCTCTTCTTGCTCCTCTTTCAGTGTGAGGTTTGTGATGAAATGTTGCAATTTCTCATTGCAATAGTTTATGATGAGTTGCTCGAAGCTATTATGCTTAAAGACTTCAAAACCGTACAAATCTAGGACTCCCAGCACTTTTCGTTTACTTAGAGTCTTTGCCTGGAAATAAATATTAATCTCGTACCTGCAAACTTCATAAAATTCATAAAAAAACAAGCACCAAACAACTACACAGCTGTGTAGGTAATGATCAGACACTGAGAGTTCTCTTGTGTGACATAATCATCACTCGGTAAAGTTAATATAGCTACTAGATAATATAGAGGCAAAGTTATGCGCCTCAGGCAATCATGACATTTTTGTACAGAAGGAAATGACCTTCCACGTATACCTTAACTGGACTTTTACTTGAAAACTTCCGGTAATCTGGGCACATTTTGACAAGAATGCCACATTCAAACTGAAGACCATTGAAGTGACAAGTGTCAACGGCCACGATTATTGTTGAATGTGGCAAAGTCTTATTGATTGAAAGGATATTTTGAAATGACAGGTCTTATGCCTTGAAAATGAAATTGCAAATGACCACGCATGCGCATGTTAAATGGCATCTTTTTTTACATGGTGGCCTCAAAAGTGCCTGTGTTATCAGCATAGGCAAGACCTCCATGTGTCTAATAATTATATGGTAAAATTCTACTGCATCACTTTGAAATATTTGAACCACTCACTGATTAAGTCTTCAAAAAACAATAATCTGTTCATAGATACATATATATAAAAAAAATCAAAACCAACAAAAAGCAAATCAAAAATACAAAAACATATTAAATTAAAAAAATATATATTAATGTTACACCTAGAAGCTTACTTTTATTAATTCATTTATCCTATTGATTAACCAGGTAAACAGACGGCTGTACAATGTCCTACAAAGGGTGTCTCTGATTTTACCAGCCTCTAAGGCGCTTAAGTCGGCCAGTATCCCTTCCTCTATATGTTTGCTAGTTAAAACCCTTTGAATCCACTTGTGTTCGGCAGAAAGTAGCTCGCATATTTCAAAAAGTTCTAAAAGCATATTTTCTTTGACATATTTTATAAACATTCAAACAATGTTAACATATGCACTTAAATGTTCTGGAAACACTTACCGTAATCATTGCTGATGGCACATCCATCTGTACCATCTATATTGTTACAAGGCACAAATTGCAAATTACCTAACTTTAGAACAATAGCTAGTACCCGAAATATATCGATAATATCATCAGCAACAAATCCAAGTATCTCAAGGGCTCCCTTGGTATAAACAAAAAGTTTCTTATCGTCTTCTTCAGTCAAGGTGGGATGATTTGTCTCAGTTTGCAATATTGAATAGTGCTCCACATTTCGCTGAAGTTTTAAACTTTCTAGATACAAATTAGGATTAGTTTTGGTAAGTTACAGTGTTGCGAAAACTTACTGAGAAGATGAATATCGGCACCAGATAAAAGCTGGTAAAAAATGTGAAAATTTCTATCATAGGAAGCCAAATTCGTCACTCTCGACTGAAAATTATGAATACAAGTAGCCATATTACTACAACAGAACTAAGCAAAGAAACTGCATACCTTATCCAAAAAATCTGAATGCATGAAAGTTAACCACACAAATTACATCTATTTTTTTATGTTACTAATGACCCCCAAAACTAAGTGTTTGAATGTTTTGAGTATCGGTTGCATTTCAACCAATTTTTTTTATTATAAAATTACAACCAACGCCCTTCTAACAACATTTATAAAACCTGACTTAGTTTCAAAGGCAAGTTAGAAACTTTTCTCACAAACTGTATTACTTACAGTGGGTCACATGACCTCCTATAGGGTCCCCTTTATAATCAAACTCGATGTCCAAAAATTTCCCCTGCAACATGGTAAATGTAATTCCACTAAGTTAGTGGAGGCTGATGACTCACAAATCGCGAGGAGTTGTCATTTCTCATTGTTTTGGCATTCCCAAATGCTTCCAGCAGGGTATTGGCTTGGACCAATCTGTCCTTTATCAATTTGACCACTGGACTAGAGCCTGATACCAACACAACAAACTGTAGCACGATTCTGGCCGCTTCAGTCTTACCAGAGCCACTTTCTCCTAGAAAAATCCGTACAATAAAATTCTCTTTAACCATTATTATTTGAACACTTCCAAAAAACAAAAAGAACCTTTTTTTTGGCAATATTAATAAAAATATCTAATTGATCAACTTATCCTGTGAAAAAAATAAATTTTTTTGAGTGAGAGGAAACCATTATATCACTTTTTTTTTCATGAAAGGGCAAACATTTTTTTTTAGTTTCTTACCGGTCACTATAATGCATTGATTCTCATTCCTATCATTTAACCATCTATAGGCTGACTCGGCCACACCATATCTAAAAATATTTGAAATTAGCTTTTTAATTTTGGTTGGCATTGTAAAAACTTACATATGGGGCGGCAATTGAAACGGCGGCCTTTTGACATAAGACTCCACCAAATCTGCAGAATAGAGGGCCAATTTTTTGTAAGGATTCACAGACACCAATACATTGCCTATGTAAGTATATATGTGATCTCTCTTGAACCTCTGCTGTAGGTTTGAAATAAAACTATCTTCGTTTAGAGGGTCCAGCAAAACCGTGTCCCATGCTCCAACCTCTTGATCCAAATTGAGCATCGCACGTACCTAAAGAAGTCTTTTACTATACCAATTCAGAATTATCAGCTATATCAGAAATAGGAACACCAAAGTAACCCACAATGTAGAAAAAGAAATGCTTCCTAAACACTTACCCTGGTTGGAATGCCGCCCCTTTGGCGGCATCTAGCTCCACAGTTGTGTTTCAGTGTGCTCCAACGATTAAGAACAATTTCCAGAAACAATGATCACTTGCAGAAGGGTAAAACGAAACTGCAAGGTTGCAATGGCACACTTTCATCATAAATAAAGAAATATAGCATATATCTAATTTTATCTAATGAAAATAAAATTTTCACTGTCAATTTGACAACTAGGCCACAAAATCACAGAGAGCAGAACAGGCTGTAATCACGGAGCATAACTTTACTGGCAACCCTTGATCGACTCGGAGAGTTCATGTTTACTGAATGCCTGGATCGATATTAATTTGATTACTTTTAGTTTAATGAAAATTAAACTGTAATTGAAATGTAAGATATTTTAATTGAACATCGGCAGCACTCTAAACGCAAAATGAATGCGCGATAATTTTTTTCGAATGCATCAGAACTTTATTTTCAGTGTGTAATACCTTTCTTTTAATGCAGTATAGCTGGATATTGCCCGAAAACATTAAAAATAACGAAAACAAATATTACTGATAAACGTCTCTAATGTCGGGCAACCCGGCATGCTTAGCAGGTTTCGGACGGGGCAGGAAGTGTTTCCAATTTTCCGAAATTAATAAAATACTAGACATTTATTTTAATTTTCGTAATGGACGTCTCGTCCTCAACTGACCTGCTATGGTGCTGTCCAAATTTTACTTATTAATTTTAAGCACTACCACGGAATTTGAATTTGTATTTGTATTGCAAGCTGCACTGTTGTAAACTGTGTAAACACAGATTGCTTAGCTTTGTAAGGAATAACTATCTGTGAAGTTAATCGTCGCACCATGTTTGGCACACATTTACTAGAGCCATATTTTATTAGATAACAAAAATGTCACCACTTCCAAACCGCGCTATCTCTTAAGAATTACTAATTCATTAAACTTGTTCCAAAATACTTCGCTCACCAGTTCTGAGATAGCACTCACGGCAGCAGCAATTTAGAAAAATAAGAGTACATCGGTTATATTATTATGTTTTCGTGATTTTTGATCGCAGAAAGAGAGAATATGGTGATCGTATATTATGCAACAAGTGCGGTAAACAGCATTTGACTCAGGAGTTTATTTGACACCAGCGGAGCGAGTGTTTAATAAACGAGTGAGTTAAAAAGTTTACCGAACGTGTTGCATACTATACTTTTTCTACGACCGTTAGTTTTTGGGTACATTTTCGCAAAACACGAATACATTCACTGACATGACTGTCAGAATTGACAAACGTCAAAATTCAAAGCGTGGGAAATATCTCCGAAAACATCCGATTACTCCCAAACCCGTGCGGTAAAATCCCGGAAATGTCCGAAGTGGGTCGGATTCGTGTGAAACGAAACTGACGTGGTAAAGCGACGCTTCCCGCACACTAGAGCCGTGTGTAATTAGGTATTTTACAGACGGGAGTAGAAAAACCATATTTGCTCCATTATATAATTTAAGGCTGAAGGCTAAATTCTAGCGCATTCGCCAAAATTTTAACAAATTATGCTGGTCCACTATCACATCATCAAAATTGACTAAGTTTGTTTGTATTTAGAATGCTTACGAATTCCAAAAAGAAACTATACACCGGTTTTGAGGCATTTTAAACTTCGTTTGTTTTATTTTTGCCGAACTGGAAACCAGAAACAAAGTAAACAAATTAATATCTACTGTTCCAAATATTTTGCATGTGGTTATGATGGCTTTAAATTTAGAGTTAAAAAAATAAAATTGCTTTAATTATCCGTAAATAATTGTGGCAACTGTAAAACATCCCGAGTAATTTTTCGACAGTGTACTATAAAAATATCACGTGAATTGAAAACACGAAATTTTTACTTGATTTGAAAAACTATTATTTGGGATAATTTTAATTTAATGTTTCTTCAGTGACATTTGATTTGAAACAGGTAATGTTTAAAGTTTAGCACTTGTATAAATCCTTAAAGAATCGAGAACTCAAACGAAATATTTTTGTAACCATTATCAACATTCGCGAGCAAAAATATTTGCAACGGAGTGCTGGGGTCTTTGTTCCAAATATTTTGGCATGCGGCGGAGAGTTATTCAATGGAACAGATTAATATCATCCGGGTCCAGTTCCAAACAGCTTTGAGGAGGAGATGCGAGATACGACAGTTGCTAAACTGGTTTTCTTAGTCAATTGTAAGTAATAACTGGTGGCGGCGCTTATAGATTGCAGCTGAGCCGTTTTAATAAAAAGTTAATAAAAATGAGATGTGCAAATTAACACGACTATAATATTGTCGATATATAGACAGGGTAAACGAATAACAACACCGCCAAACGGATTGTTGTTACATCGATAAGTAAACAAAGATATGATAGCCTTTAGGTTATTATTGAAAGCTAATTATTAATTTGAAGCATTATTAATAAATGTTGGGGACTTAAATCATTTCATAAAGCACTGCAACTAAGTTAAAGGCCTGTGGAATTACGTACTTGCACTTTTGTACTAATTTGGATTTCAGTTTAAGTAAACACCCACCGTAAAGATTTATGATTTTTGGCAAGACGATATTACTTGCTTCGTTAGATTTAATAAAATTGACCCAACAATTACGCATGTTAGCTAAAGATCTACGATTTGATGCGGGGCTGTAAACTTGTTCATCCTAATACAAACTATTGTTTTTTGGAACTTTATTAGGCAAAAGCTCTCGGGGTAAGCATACAGGTCCCACGTTATAATATATAAAGTGAAATCGTCCTAGAAAATCAAATATTCACCAAGAAAAATTTGCCGAACAAAATGGCCCACCGAACACTGCCATTTTCATCCTGTCTGATTATTTTGACCATTTTATTAGCTTCCAAAATTGTCGCGGACGCCAAGAGTAAGTATACTAATTCGCGTCTTACTCAGTTTTGGTCAGTTTTATAGCTAATATGTTTTTATTAGTTTTGGTTAGTTTGATAGCTGTTGTTTGTTTATAGTTTATAGTTTTTGAAAGCCTCCGCTCCGATTATTCGTATCCAGTTTTTTTTTAATTCGTCAAAAAATATCAGCTATTTTCTGAAGAGTTATTCTTTTTGTTTATAAGAACAAACCCTAATTTTCAAAAACAATTTAAATAAATTAAAAAATAATAAAAACTACTATCGAATCTGATACCGGGTGGCAGTTTCTATGAAAATCGCCCCGATTACATGATACGTTATAAATAGACGCAGCACCCCATAAGGGATCGTCTGTGTTAGGCCTAAAGTTTGCACGCATTTATCCGTGATGCTCTTGTAAATTAGCCCTTTGTGCGTCGCCGGTCCGCATCAAAGGATATTTGGCTTCGAAATCATTTAGTTGCAAGTACACTGACCGAGGTGCTTCACATATAATGTTGACAAAAATAGGTAAAACGTGGAGATCGATGCTATTCCTTACTTTTTGTGCGATAGTGTTATTCGGAGTGGACACGGATAGCAGGCGTGAGTGCATCTCTTTTTTGTTAGACATACCATTTATTTGCGTCCCCTTTGGATGCGATCGGTTAGGAAATTTTTGGGAAACGACATTTTGTTTATGAAAATCACGTATGTGAATTTACAATATAGTTTTGTCATCATAAGCTGCATTTTTTTATGAAAAAGTAAACGATTGTTTTAGACTAAGTTTTCAATAAAACGGTAGTCATAATTATTCATTTTCAGGCGGATGCGCAAGTTTTGGCCATTCTTGTTTCGGTGGGATGGGTAAAAGGGGTTCCTACGATGCCAATCCGCAAATGCACCAGGATGATAGCATACTTAATGTTGGAAACGAAAATGGCATGCCTATCAAATTGGTTTTAAACAACAAACTTACCGCTTCAGATTTAACGCGGTATATTATTAACCAGTGGGTGAGTACGTGGATTTTGAATCCATATCCGAATAAGGTATTTTTTGTTTCTTCGGTAGGTTACAAACTATCTACGAGAAAGAGATGATTTTAACGAAAAAAAATGAACTCTGTGCCAAGACTCGACCCATAGATAATGAAATGAATCTTTAACTAAAATTATGTAAAACCTATCTGAAAAATATCCATTGCAATTAAAAATTTGTTGTTTGTTGTTTTACTTAACTTTAAATTGTTTTTCAACCTGGTTTAAAGCTGCAACGAGTCAAATAAAAGTAATGACGTTACGGGCATATGATATTGTAAAAAATAAAAAAATAACTGAAATGGATTGTGACTGAATAAGCTTAAAAATATATTTCACCAACTAACCAGTAATCCGTATCCATCCACACCATGGAAAAAATTATATGTTCAAATTGTCCCTGCTTCTAGCCCATAGATTGTAACGTCCGTTTATAACCTCTGTTTATACGATAACAATAATTTTGTGAATAATTTACTACACAAGAAATTTTAGACACGGGTAAGTAATAGCAATCGCAGTAAGTCTGTAGTTCTAATAGTTTTTTTTAATTAAAAACTAAATTGTTTATTTGACCTTCGGCTGATAAGAACTGATCCAATAACCGCTTGATAATAAAATTGGTCGTACCGTGGCGCTATTTGCTAAATGTTAAATCCGTGTTATCTCGTGCAAAGAAGATAGTTCTGTTTATTCCATTATTCGTTAAACTACAGAATTTTTTGAGAGAAAAGTCTACTAATAAGCTTTATTTGCCAGTTTTTGTTCATAATGGATGAAGCATTAGAAGCGTAAGATACTAAATTACCCAATGTAATGGGGTGAATTAAAGAAATTAGTCCCAATTTTAGGTTGGAAGATTCTGATGATGAAGTCCAAATCATTGAATACAAAGATTTCCCAACCCTTTTTAGCAGTGTAGTAAATGATGAGATGAATATTCTCGATATGACCTCCCTCAGAAATCTAATGTTGCTAGGTGAATAAATAACACAGTGTATTATTCATTTACATTCATGCAAACATTTTAGAACGCAATGTGCAAAGTAAAAGATTGGACAGCGATGAACCAGACGATGATATGATTTTGCACAGATTGTCATTGGCTTATGAAAAGTTAAAAGCAATCCCAAAGATCCTGGTTGAAGAGTTAGCACCGTTTGTGAAAATTTTGGACATCAGCAACAATGAGTTTGAGTGAGTCTCTTGTCATATATTAAAGCTAAGGTTAAATGAATTTCTTTTAGGAAGTTGGATTTTCTTAAAGATTTCAGAGAGCTCACGTCCTTGATCTGTGATAGGAATGACATAACCTCGAATACCATCTTACCATATTTACCAAACCTCGAGCTGCTGTGGCTCAACCATTGCAAAATTGAACTCCTCTATCCGTGGGCCAAGAGGCTGAGAAACTCCTGTCCAAATTTAAAATTTTTATCTCTGATGGGCAATCCAGTATCACCTGCTTTTTGGAATTGCGAAAACATTTACGAATATTTACATTATAGGTTATATTTAATATCTTTATTTCCCAAACTTATCCATTTAGATGACAAATTGGTACTCAAAGAGGAGAGACTGGAAGCGGAAAAAATGTTCCAAACACATCTAATGGGAAAAATTGTGCGGAAAACTCAACAGAATCTACCAAGTTACTTGCGTAACATGTCTGAGAGGCTATCGGATCTGTTCACATCCAAGCCGAGCTTTGCAGAAACACAGAGAAATTTCGTTATTTAGTTTGGATTCCTGTGGGATATTAATGACTGATGTTGGTACTAATACTTTTATGTACCCATTTTTTTGTGATTTGTTGTAAATTAAATTTAGCCTACATTTTTTAACATCTTTTTTTGTTCGGTTCTTTATTAGTTCCTGCATTTTGGCAAAACCCTGTTTGCTGTTGTTAAATATTGCGCCACAAAAAATGATATTGACTAATTTACAATCCAATGAGAGCTCTACCCAAAAAAATATTACTATTTCCTTCTATTGTTTATGTTGATATCTTTTAAAAAAATAGTTTTTTCGAATCAGTGCTCTTATGAATTCATCCGAGGGTTCAACATTGAAGGAAAAGCTTACCTAAGTTCAACATTAAAGGAAAAGCTTACCAAACTTCAATATTAAAGGAAAAGATTACCCAAGTTCAACTTTAAAGGGAAAGCTGATTCCTCTGTTGATCAATGTGTCTCTTCATAAATTTGAAAAATATATCAAAGCGAGGAATAAAAAAAAATGGAAATGCAATAAAAGTTAACCAACTATCCTATATTTGGGTTTACATCTAATGCAAATTTGCTGTGTACGAAGTAAGAAGCCTCAGCTAGCAAATTGTTATTCAGCAAAACCAATGCTAAAGGAAGTGATGCTGGCTTTTCCTTGTATTAATTTGCCCTTCTTTGGAAAAACAAAGACTTCTTCAAATTTGTTTTCATGCTTTAATGGATTTCAGTCCAATGCGACATATAATTTTTAATATCTAACAGTCTTTTTATCGCCATGAACAATTAAAAACTCACCGAATAGTAGTAACAATGATAGATCAGAATGACTTAAAAGATCACTAGGGGAAGTGGAAGTGTATTGATGGGATTAATTTTTAGTTGCTTATGCAAATTGAGTTCATTCTCATCAAAATTAACTTCTAACAATATCTACAATTAACGATTATTTAACCGTTTACAAAAGCCCCGAAAAAAAATAAAGGTGTGAGTATATACAATACACAATGAGTATGGACCATATCACATAAAACACTTTATCCGCGTTACGAGGTGGCCTAAATTTAAACCCGCGAGCCTCTTAAAATAATTGTATAAAGTACGAAGTAGATCCGTCCCGCCATGAGGGATCGTCAACTATTTTCGCCCTGCACAGTGGACACGTTTGTTCCCTATCGAACCAGGTAGAGACGCAACTTTCGCAGAAGATGTGACGACACTGTAACAACACCGGAGAATCGTAGTTGTCGTGGCAGATGGGACAATGATCGCCGGCGGTTTGGATTTGTTCTTTGCTTGGGGATGAACCCAGAGACTGTGCAATTAAGTTGTATATAAAATAAGTTTGGTACCATTTCAATAGTCAGTTGAATTACTATGAGTAAAAGTATCTGGAGTTCAATAGCCGTAAAAATAGTGAAAACAAAATATCAACCCTTAATTCCTTGCCAATGAACTGCAGATTAAGACTAAACTCTTGCGAAGAATCACTGAAGTAGGTCAAAAGTATCAGATTAAGCTGAATGTATTTTTTAAATAAAATTCTAAATAAGTAGGTCAGAAGAATCACTGTAATTTTTTTTAAATATCTTTCTAAATAAGTAGGTCAAAACTATCACAGTTTTAAATATTAAATTTCTAAATGACAATAAACCTCAGAATTTTAATTCTACTTACCACAGTTTGCAGCAGCTTAAAGAAAGCGGTTTTCAAAAACCTGACTTTAAACATTAAGTCTGAGCCTTTGGAAATCATATAAAAAGCAGACAGGAAAACAGCAACAATTTTCTCAGGTCCCTGATAGGACTCAAGCAAGTAATATAACCAAGGCTGTATGGTGGCTATGCTACGGTATAATTGAGATACCGCTTCTATAAAGAGATAGATTTTGCCCTAAAACAAAATTAATTATATTTACAATTTGTAGTACTGTAAAAATCATCTAAATTGCAAAAAATGTAGTTACTTTGAGGTTTACCTAATAATTTATTAATATTAATAATAAAAAGGAAAATCCTAAATTAAACTCAACTTACTCTCTTTTTAAATTCAACAATTTTGCCAGGTAACATTGTAAGTAGAATCTTTGTCGCCACAGTAATAAGTTTAAGTGTAAAATCCGTTATAGTAACAATCCACAGCAAATTCAGGACCGTTAGTGGATGTGTAAATGATCTTATCAAAACCAGATTCATAACAACATTGAAGTGGTGGAGATCATCCTCAAAAAAGTAGTGAATAGACAGCATACATGCAAAGATGTAGCACATTTCGATGCTTAAGGTCCAAATGCTGCGTCTTGCTCTCTTTAAAGCCTCATGTTTAACCACCCCATTGGTATGGGAGAAAGTGCCAAACATAATCACCAAAATGAATATACCCTCATGGTAGTCATATACAGCTTTTGCTAATAATATTAACACAAAAGGGACATATTTAAACAACACATGCAAAGCCTGTTGAGCTTCCAATGGATTCACCAAGCGATCTAAATTTTCACCCTCTTGGTTATTGTTATCTCCACCACCGTCTTGATTAATAAATACAGCTTCATGGTTGTGGATATTATTTCGTATGCCTGGATTATCAACCACATTATTAGTAGATGCACCATCTAAATTAATAGAAACATAACTCATATTTTGTTGTGTATTTTCTGGTTCTCCGGGATGACTAATTTCATTCTGATTCCTTGACAGCATCTCGGATATGGTTAGTGCGTTCTGACGTACATTCCTTGCAGTCTCTACGAGCGGCTCAATTTGCCTCATAGCACTGCTGAAGCTTTCTCGGAATTGCCTAGCACTCTCGAAAGTACGTCTTTGGAATGAAATTGGGGAAGACATTGTTGGAAGGGTGCCGCTAGAATGGGTCATTAATAGTCCAATTCTTGTCTGGGGAGAGGCGACAAAATCTGCAGATTGGCTTCTTTGAAATGGTACTGTTCCGCTGTTTTGATTCATGGTAGACAAAAAACATATGGACGATATGTACTGGTTGGCAAATTACATTCCAGCATCAAAAAATTAGAACTGCGTAAGGTCACAATATTTACAATCATAGACTATTAAAGTCTTATCAGTAAACACTCATGACCCCCATCAGATTGCAATTATTTGTAGCGAAACCTCTAGTCGCTAGTGAGACGGAATAACAGTTGAAGTTAATTTGTTTGACTGCTATAAATATTTAAATTCATGTATGATGTATTTCATTACATTGCATAAATCTCGTAAAAATAAAAACTATATTTGTGACATTAAATACAACATATAAACGTCAAAAAAATTTCTTCTTCTTTACATTGATTATCGGCCAAAGTTCACATGTTAAATGGAAATGGCCTTCACCAGTGCCGCGCAACGTCACTTGAAAAAATGCATGCGTACTATTTAAATTTCACAAATTGTGCTCCGCTAGCAATTTTTATTTCATGTGTTTCACCTTAAAAGCATTACCCGTCTCCAATTTCGGCCGTTAAATTCTAAACAGGGACCGCGGATGGTTCGGTTGGCAAACCGTTAGACCTGTCAATCGCTGTAGGTTCGATTCCCAGCGGGAGCTTTTGGGTGTTGTGTTGTGAAAAACATCTCGAGTTGAGCCAATATGAAAATATATTGAACTGTTGTGAACACAATCTTGCTGTTCAATATAATATTTTATTTAGTCATGGACGGCCAGTCATACCTTTTTTGTTTTATAATAGGCAATTCGCAAAAAAATCTACGCATATCGCAAAATCTTTTTAATGACGCCCCGAGAGTTTCAGCTCTGCGTGCAGTGGCAATAAAAGGGTACCTACCTACCTAGATCGTGCCCGCGAAGAACAGATACTTTCACTTTTTATAAACAATTTGAGTCGTGTGCTGGGCTATTAGTGCGTCTCGTTTAGTGAGGAAGATCGCTCATAAGTACAGGGTTAGAAACATGGATGTTAATTTAATGGTGAGTACCAATAATTGTGTTATACTGTGCAATGGTGGATTCTATATTTATTGTTTACTATTAATGATTTTTTCGAGGCAAAAAATATGTATTTGTTTGGGTAAAAATGTTTTTCCAACTGTTTGTGCGGTAATCATTAGAGAATAGCGCTGGCAACATTTCATTTATCAGTAGAATTTATTTTTTCATGGTTAAAGAACCTCTGGGCAACTTTTTTAATAAATAAATTGCTTTAAAAACTGTATTTTCTTCTATTTGGTTAAATTTAAATTCCAACCTTATGTTATTGGCGCGGCATTTTGAAGTCAATACCGTTCCACAGTTTCAAAAGTTTCTAATAAAATTATCTCCATCTGGTTAGTGAATTGTTGTAATGAATATATTAGCAAATTAGTCATCTTTTACGTGACCACATTGAAATTCTGCAGCGGCGGTGGCCCATTTACATCAACACGTTGCGGCTATATTCTTTGATGATTTAAAGGCGTATTAACCAACCATTTTCGAAAGACATAATTGGCGGCTCAACCTTGCCGTTTTTTTCGCCTAATCAACGGAGCCCTCGTAGCATCGAGAATTGTCATAATTTATTTTAAATGAAGACGTAACGAAAAATAGTTTGGTTGGTTGGTTATCAAAATATTACATTCATATCGCTGTAAATTCTACATCTACTTTGCAACTATTTTCATCAAATAAAAATTGCTAGTCAAAAAGCGCGCATATACAGGATATCTCACTATTTCGGGATCGATTCTTTTATATCGCCATAATAGCTTTGGTTATTTAGTTTAGTTAATGTTAGGAGCCTCTGAAACTGACTTGGATATCTTATTTAAGGCCTTTGTATTGTCAACTGTAGAGTTATAAATTTTGAATGATAGCGTCCCTTTCGATTCTTCATTGACAAAGAGGGTGTCCAATTGTTAAAAATAGAACGCCCTGTATATTATTTATGGTCAAATACAGGATGATTCTGCTGTCAGTTTCTTGTTATTTAAAATTTTATATTTTAATGTGATGTTTGGCAGACACAAAAGAGAAATAAAATTTAATCAACACATGACATCAAAAGACGAAAAAGTCAATGACGGAGTTGAAAATCCAAAGGCTACCAATCTGGTGATCCAGCCGGTCGGTTAAAGAGCTTATTTATTTATTCTAAAACTATTTAGAAACAGGTGAAACGGTGCAAATGCTGTCCACTCAAGGTTAATGTAAATATCGAAAAGCTGTTAAACCGTGAAACCTCTTTACCACCAAAACACAAGGCGTTTTTCAAATTTGCAACGTCGCTGTCGGTCTTTTTGCTTCGTAACGGTCTGGCCACAAATAATTATTATTTTCTATAAATAGAAAACGATTGAACAACATTTGCGCATTTTCAGATTCAGTTTTTGACGTCGCTTCTAGTTTTCACATCCCTAGCGTCTTCGTATCCGGCGCAAAACGAAGAAATCACCACGAGAGCTCCAATCGCTGACGAAACGCTAGATTCTACCTTAAACGATAAAAGATACCTCCTGCGACAACTGAAATGCGCCATCGGAGAAGCGCCTTGTGACCCTGTTGGTAGACGACTGAGGAGTGAGTTAAAAGCGAAAGTTAAACCGCAGGTGGAGGAGTGTACACCCATCATTGCTTTAACACTTATAATTCCTTTGGAATTCCTCCTTTGCGGGATTCCTTGTAACTCCTCTGTAATTAGTTTGAGTTCCTCTGGAATGCTGTACAAATTGATGAGGTTTACTGCTCCGTTAAAAGAATTATTATATTTAAAATTGCAACTGGCCCCGTAATAAAAATTGGACAAAAATCTGAAATTTTGAAAGCTGTTTTTTGAAAGAGCTCCAGTACTCAGTTGAGTATCGCGAAATGTTTTGAATTCATACAATTTTTTATAAACTTTAGGTACTTGTTGCCAATTTTTTACAACTTTGCGCAGTTGTTTATTACAATTTTGAATAAAATAAAAAAAAACATGGTGTTTCATCACAACAGCGTCGAAATAAAAAAAAAGCATCTACATTCGGAGACTTTTATAAATATATAAAACAGACCATAAGCTAGCCAAATCTATTGCTTGGAGTTTAGTAAAGAGCTTCATGTCACACAGAGGGTTTTCTAAACCCTTGTCAATTCGGAGAATGTTAAGGTAATTTTTCTCTTCTTTTTCAAATCTTAACTAGTTTATCGTGTTATCAAAAGTCATAATAAACAGCAATGAAAATTCGTTGAAATAATTACTTCTAATTACTTATTAAACTCTTATTAATACAATTTTGAAATTATAAAAGCTTATTATTATATATATAGAATATTTTCTATTTTTTGGTTCCATTTAAAAAACTATGTTTCTTTTATGGCTACCCAGGTACCAGGGGCTGGTTAAAGTGACTTCATTTTCCGGTCATAAGTGGTCCCTGCTAGTCAGTGGTGCAAAAACACATCAAATTGACGTCAAAAAGAGGATATCTTATTTACATCACCAAAATGATCTCCGAATGTAATGTAATAATGTAAAAAAAAATGTAAAATAGAAATGTTATAGAAGAGACTAAAAGAAAAAATTTAAAATTATTTTTAAATATACAAGGTGATTCATAAATATGTATAAAATCAAACTTATATTTTCAACCAAACATCCTGTATATTATGACATTAATACATACTCTCTTTTATTCTCAATAACCCAATGTACGGCCATTTTTTCGTTAAAAATGCCCTGTGTTTAATTTTATTATGCCAAAAATTTTAAAAAGTGGTACAGTTATTTATTCTATACTTGTCTTGAAGTTAGTTCGAATCGTTTATGGATGAGTCAAAATGAGAAATATTAATTTTCGTGAAAAAATGGAAGACCCTGTATATTATACTTCCATTTTTATCTTCATCTTTATTAATTACCTATAATTCTCCATTTTCCGCAACCGCAAAAGACACTTTATGTAATTTAAAGCGGCAGTGTCTGTGAGATTTATTTTCGATTTTTCCCACTGCAAAAAGAAAAAAAAATTAAAAATCGTCATATTTTGGGCAGTAAAGACCAAAATCTGACTTCAAGTTGACGTAAAAAAGATTTCACTTAAATGACAAAAATTGACGGCACAAATTGACGTGAAAAATACGTCACTTAAATGTCATCAATCGTCTGAGACATTAGTAGGTCAAAGTCACGTCCTGCCGACGTCATATATAACGTCATTTTTGTCATATAGGACAACTTAATGACGACCCTCTGCTACCTGGGTAACCAAGAAAATAGTGATAAAGAAGGGAGATATAGTACTTAGTACTTAGTATAGTGGTATGGTATAGTACTTTAATCTAAATAACATATTTATTATTATTAACGGCATTAATATTAACTGTGCTGTTGCTCTTTGATTATATTAACAAAGTATGCTAAAAGTATTTCTTCCATTAACGCCCCTTTGGTCGCACCATTTGGGAAACAGCACGTACTCTTTCTCTTATTTACGGCAATTTAGTAGCCGCCAACAAAATTGCTAACTGTCCATATTGGCGGCTTTTAGGACATCTTCTGGTGGTTCATATTGAGATATTTTATTTTAAACAATATTCTTGGTTATTGATGTGAAAAACTCAGGATCCGGGATATAACTTGCAATGTTATTAGTCCCTAAATGTAATTGACAAACCTTCCCGTACCGACCTCTCCTAGTATTGCTTAGTCACGTAGCAAATAAGTCGTGGAATTTGCATTTCACGCGAACTATCCCACAAATTGACATTCTTAATAGTTACGACTCATTGGTTAATGCGTATGCTAATTACCGTTGCAAAAATACGCAATCTTCAACGCGAAAGACGGCTTGCCGAACTAACACAAGCTTATCAAAAAAAGGCAGTGTCTGCTTGGTATCATTTTAATTTACAAATATTTTTTTTTTAATAGAGCGCTCTGTATATTATTATTTCATGAGATACACCCAATCATTCCGATCAACATCACTGGCTATAGTATCGGGTCGTTTTCCATTTTTCTTTAGGGGAACTCCGTTATTTATGACGATACTGAAGATAATTGCCCTAAAATCGCCAGTTTTTTAATTTTTCCTCCGTTTTAATTTTTGTCTCTTCAATAATAACGGAGTTTCCCATGAAAAACAATATACATGATGTTGGACTTGGTAAAACTCCATGTCCGGTATGTATGAGAGAAATGTCCAATTACTCATTATATCTAATTATTGGTTTCAAGGGCAGATTCGCCTGAAAAATATCATTTTTTTATTTTCTTTCTGGTTTATATCAGCCTACCCATTAGCTTCATCAGAGTAATTGTGACGGTGACTTGGATGTCGAATGTCCTCTTTAAACATTTTAGGTTTTAGAGGCTGTGGAAACTAACATAAAAAGCAATTCGTGTCTGATTAATAACCGATACCTTACCAAATTCTTACTTTCCTTCTGGCATAACAAAAGCGCATATGCAACCCCAAATACAAGATTTCTATGAAGTGTTGCCTATAATATTCCACATTTAATATATTTTATATATCTTGAATATGAATATCGAATACAGTTTTTTTTTAATTTTTTCTTAGTTGTAGAGATGATTGTTTTAGTGAAATGTGTATAATATAGTTAGTTCAAAATTATTGTATGGGGAGTTTCAAACAATTGTTACATGTTTTTAAGCGGAACACTCTTTTTATTTTTAGAGATTGTTAAAAAATTCCATCAAAAAGATCTTCTAAAAATGATGTAATATAAAGTATTAATCTTTTGTATTCGATAAATATCACGTTAGTCACGTAAGTTTGGACCACCTTTAATATTTTCAACTCCATCTATAGAAAAATAAATGTAGTTGCGTAGGCATTGTTCTATAATTTTTAATATTTATATACATACATAAGCTTTTTAATATTTTTAGTATTTTAATATTTTTAATCCTTTGAGCAAAATTTATATTATTCAAACAATTCACCATAACAACATTACTGGTTTTGGAGTTATTTGAAGTTTAAGCAATTAGTGTTAATCAAATTAATAAATTATGCTCAGATTAAGCGTGCGGAAGGTGTCAGGTCTAGCATTTTGGTAACGGGTTTGGATGCGAACGGATGTTTTAGGTAAATTTTAGCCATGGAATTTTGACATGACTATCACGTCACAAATATTTGTTTATATGCCGTAAAGGGTTTCATAACGAGCATCGCAAGTGAACTTGTTTCGTAAGGAATTTTTGCGATCGAAGTGATACGTCAAACTTTCACCGGGTTTTCAGAGAAAGTTTGCAAAACCAACGAATTACGCTTTTACAGTTTACTCATCGCGCCAAAACGTTCCGATCCGTTAGTTATCGTTCATGTTTCATTTTTAGGTTTGGCGCCTCTGGTGTTGAGAGGATCTTGTCCCCAGTGCACCCCACAGGAGCAGAAGCAAATCAGGAAAGTTCTGGCCTACGTTCAGGTGAACTTTCCCAAAGAGTGGAACAAGGTACTGCAACAGTATGCCGGTTAACCTGCGAAACTAGAAAAAATGGAATCGAAAGTAGAAATGGTTGAAATGCAATAAAATCGTGTTTTGCGGGTCGAGTTCCATGTAGATGCGAACGTTATTTTTAGTTTTTGTTTTGGCATTTTATACAATCCAGATTTTTAAGATTTTATTTGTAAGCCGCGCCACCACCACCACCTTGCTATGTGATATCCTTTAAGTTAAGTATCTAATTTAAATAAACATATCAGTAAGCACAGTGTGTGACTTTGGTATTTTATCCATATCGTACCAGAAGTCTCAGATTGAATAGTCACGAATTTGTTATGGTACCAGCGGAGCGAGTTTAATTCGCAGTGGGTATTTTTTCTAAACCAAAAACATTCGATCGCTCTCAAACTCGCGACCAAAGTACCGAAAATGTTCGAAGTGGTTCGTTGCAGTGCAAAACTCAGTACGAATGAGTAAATTTCAGTTTTAAAGTAAGGAGTAATAATTACCTGGTTTCCATTCAGTACGACCAACGTGCCCGTGGGCGTAGGTAGAAAATTAATCCATAAATTGTTCTTAACAAGTCGATTAATGTGGTCAGATAAATATATTATCAGTGCTCGTCAAGTTTTCGTCCAAGGTTATTGATATTTCATATACCAGTCAGGGCGCATAGCCTTTATGGAAGGTACCCCCACTAGTTGTCGTATTGTCATAGAAGAACCAAATATATTGGATCTTGATAATGCGGTTGATGAAACAGTAGACCCTTTAATAAATATCAAGAAGAGAAGACATTTCCTCAGATAGAGAATAACCTTTAACTTTATTAATCTGTTAATATGTTCTCAGTCTGAACATATATTGTGGAGTATCACAGGATAGCATTTTGAGGCTACTTCTGTGCACTATATTTACGTTATCCCTTCTCGACTCTGCACACTTGTAATTATGACGTTTATGCATGGTGAATATGAATAATGTATCATTATGTGGAGGGCGAGTGTCTGGCGCCTAAAAACCAGACCATATTGGCTAAGGGAATAAACCCCAACAGAAAATTCTGGTCCTCCAGGTTGGGGGTTCAGGCGTAGAGCCAGCACTCCTACCTTTGTTCCTAAAGCGCCTCCTTCGAGCAATCAATAATCATCTACTTCGCCTTATTCTATCCAAATCAAATTTAATTCACTTTGGTAATGTTAGGCATGTATTTTTGGCAAAGAAAATACTTGACATTAAGAAAAATAATTCTATTTTTTTTCACGTATTGATTCACGGATGGAAAGAATTTTTGTATTAACCACATATTGTACAATAATAATACAATTGCAGCCTGTCAATATAAGGCAAAATACAAAAACAAAATGTAAAAAGTATAAAGGTGTAAAAAAAACGTATTTTATATTCATTTCTGTAAGCCAAGGATTTAAATTTAGTTTTTTTATTTTGATGGAGTGTTCATTTTCTGTATCCTAAATATTTGAACAGCATTGACAGCATTTCCCCATAATATTGTGCCATGTGATATGTGGGAATGAAATAAAGCATAATACGCTGTCATTACGGCATTTTGGTCTAGGCTCTCCCTAATTTTTCTAAGGACGAATAAGCTGGAAGATAGTTTTCGCTTAAGAGATAAAATCTGATCTTTCCAGTCAAATCTACTATCAAGTGTAATGCCAAGTAATTTAGTCGATTGCCGTTCGCCGTTGTTGTATTTATCTAGCGAAAAGAATATTTTTTGAGTTTTGTCCGTATTCAATTTCAAATAATTATTTTTCAGCCAATTGTTCGCATTGCTCTGCAGTTCCCCAATAATGTTGTGCAGGTCGGACGATTTGACATTTGACAGACCCCAAAAACCGGATAGATCAGCAACATATACTATAAAAAATACAGGGCCCAGTACGGACCCTTGGGGTACCCCACTGGAGACCTTCACCAAAGAGGATTTACGTCTGTCATCGCCCACAAACTGTTCCCTGTCTAGTAAATAAGATTCTGGTAGCTTAAGGGTTCCGCCGCGAAATCCACACCTAAACAGCTTCTGTTTAAGAAGATCGTCGAAGATACAGTCGAAGGCCTTGTTAAGGTCACACATTGTCAACCCCACTCGATATTCAGTTTCAAGACCCCCCACCACATCTCCCACAACCTTACTTATCGCTTGTATGGTAGAGCGCCCCTCCCTAAATCCAAACTGCTCATTCCCAAAGATATCCTGCTGCTCAAAAAAATTAACTATTTGTGATTTTATAACCCTTTCAAATATCTTACCGATATGTGGCACTATGGATATGGGGTGATAGTCTCCTTAATTGTTAATGTCACCGCTCTTAAAGATTGGAATAACTTTAGTAATTTTTAAAGTATCTGGACAAATGCCTTATTGAATACACTATAAGGTTTTTTAGTAAATTGACATTGACATTGACATAAGCGTCAGAGCAACTAGAGTTTCTTAGACTGAGAATCGATCTCTTTACCTCTAATTCAGTAACAAAATTCAGTGCAAAAGAACTTTCATTAAAGGGTATTTAACTAATTAAACTACTTTGAAATTCCGTATCTGGTAACGTTTGAGTTATTGGATTTTTTTATACAATTGCGTTCATGGTTAATGAGTCTCCATATGTCCTTGGGCCTATTATCGGAATTTAATATGTATTTGTTATAAGCTAGTTTTTTAGTTGTTTTTATCTCGTTTTTCTAATGTTTTTGGAAGTTTTTATATCTGTGTATGTCCTCGTTTGTTTTTCAGACGAAACTTATAGTTTGAGCTGCCTGGACTCGATTTCTGAGTTGTTTTAGATCTTGCATAAATGTGACATAAAAGTGACTTCCTTAGAACTATAAAAGTTGTACCAGTCAAGGGACAAAAAAGAGCTTATAATTTTTTCAACACCCGACCTAATGAACAATCTTCTGTATCTGCTGTTGACTGTTAACAAAACTGTGGTTTCTATTTTGATACACTGGGCTAAATGATCAGATAAACCTGGGTTGATTAGCCCTGTTGCATAATGATGTTCACTAAGATTTGTAAGTATATTATCAAGACAGTTCGAACTATCCGGCGTTATCCTAGTATGTTCATAGATAGTAATTTTAGAACCAAAACTGTCCAGGATACAGGAAAGTTCAGCTAGTGCATTCAAGTTTAAATTGAATTTTATGTTAAAGTCTCCCAGTATGATAATTTTTTTAAACTTTTCATCCATGTCACTGAGAAGGTGTGTAAACTTTTCGAAAAAGATGTCAAGACGTGTACAGACAAATGACCAAAATGTGCTCAGTTACTACCTCATTAGCACAAAGCTCTGCGCTATACTCTGATATATCTAACTTTCCGCAATTAAGAGTCGTTTTAGCGAAAACGCAGACTCAGCCCTTATTCTTGTGGTTCCTCCAAAACGAGATGGAAGATTATATCCAGTAATATTTACAGAATTTAAAATACTTGGACAAGTATTATGACGTTCGCTTATGCAGGGAATATCATAGCTGTTGCATACTAATGAAGAAAAAAGATCTATTTTATTTGAAATATTTTGTACGTTTAAATGAAAAATATTCAAACAATTTTGAATTTTGTCTGGGTTTTTAAGAGAATTAGACTTTGCTAATTGTCCTGCTGCCCCAGCCTCTTCCTGGTTTAATGAGAAAAATTCAAAAATTGTAGGGTTTATTGCGTAATTTGATTTAATAGAAGATCCTGACGTTTCGGAAGAAACCCTAACTTTTGGATCCAAGCTTCCACCCTATACGTTAGAATTGACAAAAAAGAAGATTCTGATGTGCAGATTTATATTGAAATTACATAGAACGCTTTTTGAAAGCTGTTCTATGCTTCTTTATACGGATTTTAATTTCGGTTATTGGCTTTCAGAAATTCGGAAATGTATCTCGTTTGCTTACTATCATAACCTTTGATTTCACGTACTTCTGCTATTTTCGAATGCCGAAGGAAACTTTGGCCTTCAAAAAATAAAAACGAGCTTTCGGTTGCCAGTAAAAGTTAAAATTAAATTTTCTTTCATTTCTTTATACATTCCATATGCACTCCTTTTTTGTATTTACGGCCATCATTTTTCCTCACATAATAA